>NC_056733.1:1864671193-1864801193 GCF_019279795.1 Protopterus annectens
AAGCTTTAAGCATGTATATGCAATAAAAAAGAACAAAGATGAAAATGCGTTAGCAAAGCATATTTCTAAGAACCCAGGACACAATTTTTATTTTACAGCTATTGACCATGTGCCTCAAAATATTAGAGGTGGGCCACATTCATTAATACTAGAAACACGTGAATTAGAGTGGCAGCTCAAATTGGATGCATTTTGCCCCCCTGGAATTAATGAAAATTTTAACATTGCTTGCATTTTAAAACTGAAAAGCTTCTTGAGATGATTAGAGTACTTCTACCAGTGGCTTACTTAAGTTTTTCGTCAGGTGCAGATGTGCTAAGTTTTTGTTTTAAGTACTGAGTTTATCCAGCAAAGGTGATAGATGGCACCGCTAGTGCTCTATTTGGAATTAGCACATTTTACATTTTTTAATTTTCAGTGACATGATATACAGCTGGTCACCCTTGCTTTATTTTGTTGTTATTTAGAGTTTTTCATCTGTTTTAATTTTCAGGAAACTGTTTGGTTAGCTAGGGATGGGTATTCCTTGATGGCCTCCCTAAGCTTAATATTTTCAAAGGTCATCCAAAAGCTTAATATTAATGAGGATGTACTTTTAAGGAATTATGCAGTAGCACTACTATAATGAATGACTTGACATCTGTGCACGTTGAATGTATCAGTACTCTACCCCTGATGTATGATGTTTTATATGTGTTTTACATTAGATACGTGATAGATAAAATGTACTACTTTCTTAAATTTTTGCATTTTTATGTATAAAACAAAAAATATTTCCTATTATTTACATTGCACCTTATTTTAGGTGCCTTTAACTGTTCATGGAAGTGATGTGATGTAACTTCAATTCACTTTCAAAATTGGCGCTTTTTTATTGTTTCCTCTGAAGAAGCCGCTGTAGGACAACAGCGAAAACGCTCATTCTTATAATTAAATAAAAGTGCGTTAAGTGGATTTCCATTTGTAACTGCTGACTCTTTTGGGACACTGGTGATTTTTACGTATTATACAGATTTGTGTAAAATCATATCTCACCACTGGAAAAGGAGCATCTCTTTGGAACCCTAGCGGGGAAGTTGTTTAAAAAACTGGACAAAATAGGAAACCAGACAAAGCCTGTTAAAGAACTCTTCCTTTCTGCAACCCATACATTCAACAGGAGCTATCCCTGTAAGTTCTGGCCCTTTCTGTCTTAACAGTAAAAAAAAAAAAAAAAAAATCTGGTGGGAAAGACCCAGGTATCAAAGAAAGTGGCAAACTAAACAGTGTGCCATACCTGGGTGTGGACTCTGGCCTTCCTAAGGAGCAGCTATGATTGTGGTACCTCACCTCCCTCCCAAAATCCACTCCTGCCCCTTCTTTCCTGGAAGGGAAGACTCATCTCCTTCACACTTTGGGAACAGATCACCCAAGACAAATGAGTAATGCAGATCATCAAAAAGGGCTAATCATTGAGTTTGAAAATTCACACCCTTTTGCCTATTCCTATCCTTGCAATACAGAGGTAACTACCCCCCCCCCCCCGAGGATGTGTTGCATTAGGGCTTTATCCAACCAGAAGCAGACCTAGATGAGGTGTGAGCAGAATACAAAGTCCTCAGAATAGAGGGTACCTGGATCTACCCTTCAGAACTCAAGTTTCTGGTAGTACCAAAATTCAAAATATTGCAGGAACGTGGGAGATTCCCAAGTTTTCCGGTAAGGAGATTACAGTATAATTTTTTTGCTTTAATATTTGATTTATCTACTGCATCCTGAATATTTTACCAAATTCTGGCAAATGTCTTTGCCTTTAGCGGAACCAAAGGTGTCCATATTTAACCCATACCTAGACAATTGCTTGATCTAGGCTGCATCACCAATAGAACGTCTGACAGCCATGCAAATCACCATGGCCTTCTTTCAGAAGGTGGGTCTAACCCTCAGTGTCATGAAGTTAAAGCATCTCACACCCAGCACCAGGGATTCTTTCCTGCGTTGGGCCTAGACTCTGTTCTGCAGAAGATCTTGCTACCAGAGGGGACACTTGTTCTTCTTGCAGTACCTCATGAATCTCTGCAGCAAACCGACCATAACTACAAGTGATTTAAGGGTTCTGCGATGCATGGTTTCTTGCATCCTAATTGTCCCATTGGGAAAATTTCACATGGGGAAACAGTGATTCATTAAAAAAATGCTGGTTCGAATACCAGAATCCCCTCTCCTACTTTGCCTAAAAAAATAAATTTTATGGTGAGTGAATGTCAGACCAACCCAGGAGCCTCTTTCCATCTCCCAGAGATAGTCCAAACCATACAGACATCTGGGACAGCTCAGGGTTCAATGGACTGGCATCTAGCAGTACAGCACATCAATATAAAGAAGGTGGTGGCTACTCTTCTGGCATTAAGAGCATTCCAAAAAGGACTTGTTCCAGGAGCAATTAAGGTACTAGTGAACAACATTAGAGTGATGTAGTATATAAACAAACTGGGAGGAATTAATTGCCATCACCTATGCAGGTTAGCTATGGAAGTTTGTCTAGTGCTTGGCGTTTAGGACTCATTTCATAGCATCATACATACCAGGTGAAGACAGCCTGCTAGCAGACAAAGTACATCACCCCTACCCCAATGAATGGATGTTGAAAGGGGTAGTTTTTTAGACTTGATACACAAATGGGGTGTGCCAGAAGTATAGACCTTTTTGCTCGCCAGAGAACAGGCCAAATCATCAGGTTCTGTCCAAGCCTTCCCAGAGGGGCCTTGGAAACTGTCGACTTCTTCTTTGCCTTATCCTAGGGTATTACAAAAAATGAGGGCAGACCAGACCAAGCATGATATTGATGGCTCATTACTGGCCCAGGCAGCACTAGTTCTTAACACACAGTGATGGGAAAATCATGATAGTCTTCCTCCCCATGGATCTCTTATCTGTACTAAAGGAAGCTAGAAAACGGAATACCAGGAAATCATGTGGCAAAAATTGAAAACTTTTTCTGTCTGCAATGCGAACAGTATTCAGTCCAACCAAGCAACATTAGCAGGTAGTGGAATACTACTTTCACACACACTTCAGGTATATCTGCCTGCCTTTCCTTGGTCCCTCCAACTTTGCACACCCAGGCCATCCAGTTGTGAACCTGCACTCTCCTGCGACCTATATTACATACTGGAGAAACTAACACTGCCGCCCTTTGAGCCAGTGGCGGTGGCAGCAGCAACCTTCTAATTGCTTGCATGGAAAGCAGCTCTGCTGTTGACACTCAACTGAGCCAGATGCATATCTGAGCTACAAGCTCTGATGTGCAAGATTCCTTCATTTCTCACAGAGACAGAGTTACTTTCAGAACAGCTAAGATCCTAGTTACAGAACAAAAGTCCTAAACAGATCTGACTAGCTGTTTGTGGCTTTTGCAAAAGGTAAACAGATGACCAGTGGGAAAATGTACAGTTTCAAAAAGGAATGCGGACTATTACTTTTGTTACTCTCACCGTGGTAAACAGATTCCTGGCTCATTCAAGAGTGAAGGTACCACCACAGCATTTTTGAAAGGCACTCTTACACAGACCATCGTAGAAGCAGACACTTGGTCCTCTCTACACACCTTCACCAAATGCTACCATCTTTGTGCCATATCCAGTGCTAGAGTAAGAGCTGATGTTGCCTTTGCCATTCTGCAAAACCTGGTATCCCTGTCCCAAAACTATCTCCAACTTCCACAAATAAAAAGCTATGGGAATCGTAAGACTTTGTTCATCACATTTGGGAGTATGGTGAGTTGGCGGACTTTAAGGATTCCCTGTGGGATGCACTGTCTGAATGCTGGATGGGTAGGTTGGTCTGACAAGGGAGATTATTTTTCTGGGTTATGATACAGAATCTGAATTGCCTAGACATGGTAAGGCCTTGCTGTGTCTAATAATGGTGGCTACCAAAAAAGCAATTACTAGCTCATTCACTCCAGTGGAGCTCAGGAAGTTTGCATTGCAACCTCCAATGGGCGGAGCCTAAGCCTTTTGACGATCAAATTATGTCCTCACATTTCAAACCAATATTCATATCTCTGGAATCCTAGGGATTATGAAAGAAGTATAAATGGCAAAGTCTTCAGCACAAACTATTTTTATAGTGGTACTATTCTTTTAGGTTCTAGGTCTTAAACTGAATTTTATGTTACACTAACTGTTACATCTGCGGTGGTGCAGCGGTAGCGTTGTTGCCTCACAGCAAGAGGTTCTCCCATTCGATTCTTGGCTGCAGTGCGCGGAGTGCCTTCTGTCTGGAGTCTGCATGTCTTCCCCGTGGTTGGGTGGGCATTCGAAAGACATGCGTAAAAGGGCGTGCCTTCGTTGAAGGTTGAACGTCGAGCTGGCACCTGGACGTTCGTCAAAATCTACTGCCAATCATTAGCGGACCGGAGTTCCGCTGTGGCGACCCCTAACTTGGAAAAGCCATAAGACAACAACAGTAAACACTAACTGTTACATGTGTAATATTTTGTAAACAACTTAATATATCATCAGCCACTCATGTTACATAAATACTGTTAGCAACATTTTATTCATCTAGCTGAGAGCTTTCATATGAGGCTAAGGAGTTCTGTCTGTGTTACTTGGTGGTTGATATATTTAGAAAAATGTGAACATTTATATCTATATAAATTGATGATAAAAACAGCAGTTAATATCTATTTACGTGCCCTAGACAGAGGTCAAATATTAATGCAGTTGAGTTTGGTATTGTGCAAGCTTTAACATGAAATCTTTTAAAACCTTGTACATAGCATGGTTTGGGAATTATTGATGCAAACGTGAGCAAGCAATATTTGACGCCTAGAGGCGTCCGTAGGAGTTAACTGCACCTGGAGGCGTCACTTGGATGTAATGAGCTAGAAAATGGAAATCAAAATCTAAACCAACTATACTGGAAGTAGTGAATATAGTAGCAGCGAAAAAACAACTGGAATTGAGATCTTTAGAAAAGGGTAGGAGCTAACTACATAGGAAGAAATGGGAATTGTGGGGGCAATACATACAAGGGAGGATTGAGGTCTAAAAGGCAGCAGGACTTAAATGAGCTATGTAATTGAGTGAGAAAGATCAGGTAGGTTGTAAGTGATGTATAGTAATTGCAACTGGGAATGTCAGTATGATTTGTGAGGCAAAATGCTTGTGACTAGGATTGTCTGTGGTTTTCATTTGTATAAATGTATGATTGTCTGTGTAGTAAGTGGTGGTTTAATAAAGATGTTTCTTGATTAAAAAATGCATGAATTAAATTTATGTAATATTGCTTAGGTTGTATGATATATAGCAAGATATGTGAAGTATCGTTTGATCACTTTTACATAAATGTCAATTTGCCTTTGTCACAAGTGATAATTCAGTGAAGGTTTTTTGGGGGGAAAATACTTCGTTCATCACAGTCAGTGTTGCAATATTAAGTACAGTTGTGTAGATAACTTACCTTAATTGTAGATGCTTGAGTAGGTCATTGTTCAAGTATCCTTTCCTTCCCTCCTACCCCTGTTCTCATCTGCCCCTGGGGTTAGGTTGAGTACCACACATATTCATTGCCTTACCCCCCACATAATACCAACTCTCTGCCCCTTCAGCTTGGGGCGTCTGTCAGTGGAGCAGGTAATGCTCTGCCTAAGGAACATAGGATATGGCTACTTGGACAACAAAGACCTGAGAATGGTGCAGGCCATCCAGTCTTTATACCAACAAAGTCTTGACGTCAGGTGGCAAAGGAAAGGACAAGTAAAAGACACTGTTTGGTCCAGTTGAGGGCTTTGGTCACAGGCTTCTACATGGCAGGAAGTACCAAGTCTTAATACTACAACACTGATCTACTTCAACATGTACACTTATGGTCAGTTATCTACACAATTGTACTTTTCCAGTTTTCGTAAATAAAAGCATGTTCTGCACTTAAATTCTTTATAAAATACTTTTACTAGGAGTTTGTTAGAATTTAAAAGTAATGAAATATTTACTTTAGAGCTTGCAGTGGTTCTTGGAATATAATATACAACACATATCAGGCTCGTTTAAAATGTGTGCAGCAGTGTGACTGAAGTTCATTTATTGTTTACAGCTGTTCAGAAATCTTCAGTTTTCCTTTGTAATGATTGACTTGGTATAGAAGTAGAAAAATTCTCCTGGATTATCTCGCCGCCTTTTTGGAGGGCCAACAAAAGTGTGCATTAATATGTTAATGGAATTACTTTGGTTGTCAGAAGGGGTAGTAGTTTCAGCCTTTTTGTTTGCTTGACTTACTTCCTGCTGAAACCTGGCAGACCTTCAGGGACCCTAAACTTGTCGTGCAGCCTCTTGCTGCAGCACCATACCAGTGTGGCCAAGCTAAGTGAAAAAATCATGGGCTGTGTTCAGACTGAAGGAATTTGGTCTTTGCTAATGCACTGTCTTGAACATTTATAGCAACATCTCTTCAGCACAGTATTGGCCTGCATTCTGTCTTGCTGCTTTCCACTGCTCTGGAGCTAGTTAAGGTTTAGGTGATATTACATTGATTTGTACTGTCAAGTAAATGCTTCAATTCCAAAGTGAGTGTAAATATTTTGGTCCAAAATTTACATTCTTTTTCTGTTGTATTTACTGAGTGAAGTGAATGTTTGGGTACATGTGTTTTGAATACTCTGTTAGCATAAAACTTTAAGGCTTGAACTTTGAATTGTCTAATGCATTGTGAATGACCCTATAATGTATTAATTTGGGGTCCATCCATTTTAGTCCATTTGGCCTTTAATTAGCCTTATGCCCTTTCTTTTTGCATTATACTGTATCACATTAACTGGTACTGGTACCTGATAACTCAGGCATTGTCTTGCTCTGGTTCTGTGTGGGCAAGTGCTTTGATTAGAGAAATATTAACTTTTTTTTTTTTTTTTCAGATGGTCAAAGAAGCTAAGCTTCCACGAGAAATAGCTGATAACACAGAGCGGAAAGATGGATCTTATTATGAGGAGCTGCTGAAAATGAAGCTGGATGAAGCAGTGTATGAAACGCACTTTAAAAAATGGATCTTCATTTATAGATTGCTGTTAAAAGTTAACATGTATTTATTTTTAAAAAAGTGCATTTACAAATGCTAATTGTAACTTCCATTTTGTGTAAAACTCTTACCTTATTTCTTTGATGTTTGAAAGTGGAATGTGCTACTGTAATAGAGAAGCTAAGTATTCAGAATTTGTTATTGAAAAAACTGTTGTAAACTCAAATGCTCACAGACGTCACCAGTCTGGATGGTCCATCCAGATGCTGCTTGACAAGCCCCTGTGTGACTTTTACCCCATTTCCTTTCTCAACTTGTCTCAAGCTCCCTTAAAGTCTTCCACCAAGTTAGAGCTGATCATATTGACAGGTAGCCTGTTCCACTAAATATATAGACTTGTATATATTATATTCAGGGATTGTGGACTTCTAAGTGGAAAATCAGACACTTCAGTGAGATGGCAATTTGCTGGACATGCAGTTTTCATGTTTGCTAGCCTAGAAGTTCTGGCGGCAGAGGCATAAGTTTTAACCCCCTGCAAATGTCACCTAATTGAAATGATGTGGTCGACTAATCGAATTTAATGCAAGTAGATGTTAAGTATTACATTAAAATAAAATGTTTACATTAAAATAAAATGTTTACTTGGGGGTAGGAATGAGACAAATGCCCTTCATTCCCACTAATGCTGTTATGGTTTGACTCTGAGACTTAAGTACTTCAGATCAGTTGGATACTTCATTGAGAACAGAATATGCTACTAGGGGAATGTGACAGTGCAGCAAAGCATCCCACTCACCCTCAGAAGCTCTGTCAGTGTGGCTTTGTTAGAGAACTTGACTGTACTCGTATGATTGGTTGGCCATTTACTTTTCAACCAGCTTTAATACTGTTTGCAGAAAACTGCTACAGCCATTATGATGTGGAAGGGCAGCACTCCTAACCCCTTTGCAGAGTAGCTGTGATGATTTGGAAGCATGTATGACATGAGCCTGCAGGCTCTTTGTATTCCAAGCCACCAAAACTGTGCTACAAATCCTGTACCTAGAGATGTCCAGCTTATCCCAATGGAAGTGTCAATAGTACATTGTCTTTCAAAGAAAAAATTAATTGCCTATCACCTTAACTGCACCTTTCCCCTATTCTGCTCAAATTACTCTTGTAATAGTGTGCTGCCAATTCTTTTTCAGTAAGTTAGAATTAAGATGTGATGTTATGTAGTCCTATCTCACCTTCATTCTTATACATGGGTTTGGAGCCGATCCTCTGCTCCGACTCTGCCTTTTAGCAAGCTCAAAGTCTTCTAATTGGCTCATGGCTAGGTAGGTATCCCATGGTGCACCAGTATAATCCCCAGATTTCGTTTGCCGCGTTGAGTTCAGATGTGCTTCTTGGCCGTGGCTAAGTTTTTATACATTTTGCTACTTTTCTATATTACAGCTTAATTTTTCATATTATATAGCCTTGTTAGTGGGGGTTTTCTATCATTAGACTAGTTTAGTCTACTGAAGTACTTTTTCCTCTATTTAGTGAATTATTGTTGAGAACTTGTGGCCATTGGCCTTGTTCTCCTCGGTATCCTGTGTGCCAGTTTTGTTCTATTTGATGGGTGTTTTTGCCCCTAGTTATTTACTGTGCTAGTTTAGTTTGACAATTAGTAGTTTAGCAGTTTGATAATGCTTGCTGTTAAGGCGCGCTTTGCGCTCAATTTAACTTTCTGTATATAGAGTTCCGTAGTGTGCGGTGTTAGCTTAGCTAGTTAGTTTTGAAGTAATCCGCCAACTTATTTGGATATTTACCTTAGTTGACAAGGGATGTTGTTCGTGTTTCACTGTTGCAGTAATTACATTTGGGTAGTCTGCTGGCAGGTTGCCCTCAGTCGGCCTGAATAACAGTCTTGGGTCCTGCGTCGGTTGCTGTCTCCTCTTCCATGACGTCAGGGGTATAAAACATGCAGCCGACACCATTTTAAAAAGTCTTTCTTGCCGCGCGATGCCCAAAGCAGAAGCAGTTTGCAAGTGCCGGTCGGCAGACTCCTGAAATTTTCTTTCGTTTTCGAGTTTCAGAACCGAAGTCTTCAAACTAAAGCCAATTACCCTGTTGGGGAAACTTTTTCTTGCTCCTTACCGATGTCAGTAAAAGTTAATAATTGCATTACTTGTGGGAAGCAAATACCTCATAAGGATTTTCAGTTGTACTGTATTCCTTGCCTAGGCCCTGATCACAACGTGCCTTGCTGTCAGATTTGTGCTAAATTTAACCAATGCACTATTAAGCCACTGGGGATGCACAAGCCAGTGCATTTCTTTGTGCTGGTCCCAAGCCTGGATAAATGGGGAGGGTTGCGTCAGGAAGGGCATCCGGCGTAAAACCTCTGCCAAATTACTTATGTGGAGAACATTTCATATTTCCATACCGGATCGTTCGAGGCCCGGTTTAACAACGACCGCCACCAGTACTGTTAGCCAACAGGGTGCTGGCGGAAATTGGGCTACTTTTGGCCAAAGGAGAAGAGGAGGGGGAAGGCATACCCAAAGGCAGGAAGAGAGGAGGAAGTTTAGGAGTGTAGTCATGAGGGTAGGAACTTTGAATGTTGGCAGTATGACTGGTATAGGGAGAGAGCTAGCTGATATGATGGAGAGAAGGAAGGTTGATATATTGTGCGTGCAAGAGACCAGATGGAAGGGAAGTAGGGCCAGGTGTAGAGGAGGGGGGTTCAAATTGTTTTGTCATGGTGTGGATGGCAGGAGAAATGGGGTAGGGGTTATCATAAAGGAACAGTATGCCAAGAGTGTTTTGTAGGTGAAAAGAGTGTCTGATAGAGTGATGTTTATGAAGCTTGAAATTGATGGTGTAATGATTAATGTTAGTGCATATGCTCCACAAGTTGGGTGTGCGATGGAAGAGAAAGAAAAATTTTGGAGTGAGTTGGATGAAGTGGTGGTGAGTGTACCCAAGAGTGAGAAACTAGTGATTGGAATGGACCTCAGTGGGCATGTTGGTGAAGTGAATAGAGGGGATGAGGAAGTGATGGGTAGGTATGGTGTTAAGGAGAGGAATGCAGAAGGTCAGATGATTGTGGATTTTGCGAAAAGGATGGACATGGCTGTGGTGAATACATATTTTAAGAAGAGGGAGGAGCATAGGGTGACATACAAGAGTGGAGGAAGATGCACACAGGTGGATTATATCTTATGTAGGAGGGCCAGTCTGAAGGAGATTGAAGACTGTAAAGTGGTGACAGGGGAAAGTGTAGTTAAGCAGCATAGAATGGTGGTCTGTAGGATGACGTTGGTGATCAAGAGGACGAGGAGGAGTGTGAAAGCAGTGCCAAGGATTAAATGGTGGAAGTTAAAAAAGGGTGATTGTGAGGTGGAGTTCAGGGAAGAGTTAAGACAGGCACTGGGAGGCAATGAAGAGTTACCAAATAGCTGGTTAACTACAGCAGAGCTAGTAAGGGAGACTGCCAGAAAGGTGCAAGGTGTGACATCTGGACAGAGGAAGGAGAACAAGGAGACCTGGTGGTGGAATGAGGAAGTACAAGAGAGTATACAAAGGAAGAGGCCGACTAAGTGGGATTGTCAAAGAGATGAAGAAAGTAGACATTAGTATAAGGAGATGAGGCGCATGGCAACGAGAGAGGTGGTGAAGGATAAGGCATATGGAGAGTTGTTTGAGAGATTGGACACTAAAGAGGGAGAAAAGGACCTGTACCAATTGGCTAGACAGAGGGACAGCTGGGAAAGATGTGCTGCAGGTAAGGGTGATAAAGGATAGTGAGGAGTGTGTGTTGAGTAGATGGAAAGAGTACTTTGAAGGGCTGATGAATAAAGAGAATGAGAGAGAGAGAAGGTTGGATGATGTGGGGATAGTGAATCAGGAAGTGTAACAGATTTGCAAGGAGGAGGTAAGGACTGCTATGAAGAGGATGAAGAATGGAAAGGCTGTTGGCCCAGATGACATACCAGTGGAAGCATGGAGGTGCTTAGGTGAAATGGCAGTGGAATTTTTAACCAGATTGTTTAATGAAATTTTGGAGTGTCAGAGGATGCCTGAGGAGTGTAGAAAGTGTTTTGGTACCTATCTTTAAGAATAAGGGTGATTTGCAGAGCTGCAGTAATTACAGAGGGATAAAATTGATCAGTCACAGCTTGAATTTACGGGAAAGAGTAGTGGAAGCTAGATTAAGAAGGAAGGTGATGATTAGTGATCAGCAGTATGGTTTCATGCCAGGAAAGAGCACTACAGATGCAATATTTGCTCTGAGAGTGTTGGAGAAATACAGAGAAGGTGAGAAGGAGTTGCATTGTGTCTTTGTGGACTTGGAGAAAGCATATGACAGGGTGCCTGGAGAAGAGTTGTGGTGTTGTATGAGGTAGTCGGGAGTGGCAGAGAAGTAGTGGTACTGGATGTGTACGAGGGTAGTGTGACATTGGTGAGGACTGTGGTGGGAGTGACAGATACGTTTAAGGTGGAGGTGGGATTACATCAAGGATCAGCTCTGAGCCCTTTCTTATTTGCAGTGGTGATGGACAGGTTGACAGATGAGATCCAACAGGAGGCCCCGTGGACTATGATGTTTGCAGATGACATTGTGATATGTAGTGAGGGTAGGGACCAGGTTGAGGAGACCCTGGAGAGATGGAGATGTGCTTTAGAGAGGAGAGGAATGAAGGTCAGCAGGGCTAAAACAGAATGTGTGTAAATGTGAGGGAGGGTAGAGGAATGGTGAGGATGCAGGGAGTAGAGCTGGAAAAGGTGGATGAGTTTAAATACTTGGGATCAACAATTCATAGTAATGGTGAGTGTGGAAGAGAGGTGAAGAGAGTACAGGCAGGGTGGAATGGGTGGAGATGAGTGTCAGGAGTGATTTGTGACAGACAGGTACCAGTAAGACTGAAAGGGAAGGTCTACAAGAGGGTAGTGAGACCAGCTATGTTATATGAGTTGGAGACAGTGGCATTGACGAAAAGGCAGGAGTCAGAGCTGGATGTGGCAGAGTTAAAGATATTAAGATTTGCACTGGGTGTGACTAGAATGGGCAGGATTAGGAATCAGTATATTAGAGGGTCAGCTCAAGTTGGACAGTTTGGAGATAAAGCAAGAGAGGTGAGATTGCGTTGGTTTTAACATGTGCTGAGGAGGGATGCAGAGTATATTGGGAAAAGGATGCTAAGGATGGAGCTGCCACAAAAGAGGAAGGCCTAAGATGAGGTTTATGGATGTGGTGAGAGAAGACATGCAGGCGGTTGGTGTGAAAGAGCATGATTCAGTGGACGGGAAGAAATGGAAGCGGATGATCCACTGTGGCGACCCCTAATGGGAACAGCCGAAAGAAGATGATGATGACTATTAAGCGTCGGTATATTTTTGCTTCTAAATATTTTGGTTCAGGATTCAACTATCCTGAAATGTTGTCTGTTAGCAATCTGACTACCGGAATTCACAAAAAACGCAATGAAAAAGACAGACCGTCGAGGTCCAAAACCGACGAAGCTTCGCCTAAGCTAGTCACTGGTTCAGTACAGTACTCAGTGAGGTGCTTTCGCAGCCCCTGATGCCCGCTACTTTTGAGTCGCAGGCCTGTACCGAGACCCATTTGGAGTCTGGTATGCCGTGAGATTCTGCAAGTATTGTACCCGCGGATGTCTCCCCTTGGATGGGTCTGGAGCTGCTGAGCAGGCACTGGCTTCTGAGGGTGTTTTCAGGCCTCAAAATCTGTATATTAAACCAATGCCATCATCTACTTCTATGTCTACAAAACCGACGCATGAGCCACGTGCTCAGGCCCCTATGCCTAAAAAACAAATTATCAAAATGGCCGAGAATTTAATTACCTTGATCAGGGGTTCCCAACCCACCCCTTTCTAAGAGGCCTAGGCAAGGCACTGATTATGAATCTTCAGATCAGGTTTCCATTTCTTCTTATTCCTCTTCTGATCAGGAATTTTCTATTCCACCTTATGAGGACTCTGATGCAGAGGAATCCATCCCTTCTGCTTCTCCTCCTGAGGATTACTCTTTTGGAGAAGAGACTTTGCATACTTCGAGGGAAATTTTTACTGGGAGAGTCAGGACTTCTCTGAATCCAAAGAGGCTTAGGGATTTTCTTCTTCCTCAGCATAGGCCTTTGGCGCAATGCCTTCTGTATTAAACATTTGTTGATGATGTGTTCTCAGAATCTAGCATGGCTCCTGATACCCTGCCTCCGGCTCCTAGTAAGCCAGATAGATATTACAGGGTTCCTGACTCCCACAAATTTCTTTTCAAAAATCCTGCTGCTGACCCTGAAACTATTTGTCAGGGTCCCAAGGGTGTTAAGGCTTCTACAGCCAAAAATCCTACACCTTATGATAGAGACTCCAGGGCGCTGGATAGATGTGGAAAGAAGGTTTATACATCTGCAACCTTGGCAATCAGAGCTTTAAACTGCCAGATTCATATGCTTAAATATCAACAGCATGTTATGGGCTTACTGAAACAGAAAATTATGTTGATTTCTGATTGTGCGGAAAATAGAGTTACAGGATTTATTGCATTCAGCAGAACAGGTTGGAAAGCATACTTTGCATTGTGGTTTTGATTCCTTGGAGGCCTCTTGCAGGGCCGCTGTAACTGGATCTGTGATGAGAAGGCATGCCTGGCTCAAGGAGCAAAATCTGCCTGATCATGTTAAAGCTAAATTGTTGGATGCCCCTTTACAGCAGGACAGTCTGTTTGGTAATAAGGCAGAAGAAGTTTTTAAGAAAATGGAAGGCAAAGCTAAATCTATGCAAACACTAAAAGATTTCTTGCAACTGCAGCCGCCCAGGTTCAGTAGACACTGGCTTACTAAGAAATGGTCCTTTCCTGTGTCCAACAGAGTCGCTCAGGGCAAGCTCAGATGCTCCAAAGGCTCCAGATTTCAATCACAAGGATCTTACAGGTCAAAGCAATGGGGTACTTCCACCTCCAAATCAGGAGGTAACAAAGCACAACCCTACAGTAAACAGTCTCAATGACTTTCCTCTGCTATCTCCAAAAACTTATCTTTTGGCAGCCCCCTTGGGGGGAACACTAGTACTTCATGCTCAAAATTGGCATTTAATTACCCAGGACAAGGGGGTATTAAACATAGTATCCCAGGGGTACAGATTTCATTTCCACACGTTGCCAATTTCAAACGAATGGCCAGATGTGCCACCAAACCGGTGGGCAGAGGCCCAGAAACAAGTCATGTCCCTCATGGATATGGGGGCTCTTTAACCAGTGCCAGAAAAGGAAAAAGGACAAAGATTTTATTCAAGACTTTTCCTGGTACCCAGTAAAGACAAAGAATGGCGTCCAATTCTGGACTTATCCATTCTAAATACATTGCTGGACATTCCAAAATTCAAAATGCTGACTTTACAACAGCTACTTCCTATGCTAGGCAAGAATGCCTGGTTGGGAACTCTAGACTTAAAAGAAGCATACCTGCATATCCCAATATGGGAATCTTGCAGAAGATACCTCCGCTTCAAAGCAGGCTTTTTGCGTTGCCAATTCTCTGCACTGCCCTTTGGCTTATCTACTGCGCCCAGGGTCTTTACAAAGTGCCTGGCGCCAGTAATTGCATTTTGCAGACACACATTCAATTTTATCCATATCTGGACGATTGTCTCATTCAGGCAGAGGACAAGGACACTCTTCTTCAGCATTTGGTGTTTGTAAAAAGGCTTCTAACATGCCTAGGGTACACCATAAACGAAAATAAATCACAACTTGGTACCCTCTCAAATGATTACATTCCTGGGTGCAAGCTTGAATACAACTGCCTTAGATGGCTTACCTCACGCCAGACAAACAAATTCAATTGACAGCATACTTCAAGTGACAACAAAAACCCAGCTATCTGCAAGACAGATTCTGCAGGCTTTGGGGTTCATGGCATCCTGCATTCTACTAATTCCATATGCGAGACTGCATATGAGGAATATTCAATGGTACCTAAAAAGCTTATAGAGTCAACATTGTCATAGCCTGGAAACAATGATTTCTCTCATTCCCTGCCTGCAACAGGAGTTTCTTTGGTGGGCAGAAGCATGTGACCAAAACAAGGGACTGTTATTCATTCTAGATATCATATCAGATCCCATTCCACCAGGGCTGCCTCTACTTCAGCAGCTTTTCTTAGAGGGGTCCCTACCAGAGACATTCTAGAAGCTGCTACTTGGAGCTCAGTTCAAACATTCATAAAGCGTTACCATTTACCTCTCTTTTCTAAATCCAGGGCAGGCTTTGCCACTGCAGTCCTGCAGGTCCTTATAGCTCCTCCTAATGCTGTTTAATTCCATCCTCCCATCCATAGCTTTGGGATTCTACCCAAATGTAATGACAGCAACAGTGAATACACTCTAACATTTATTGTAAGTGTACACAACTGTATTTTCCTGATATTTCAACCCTTTTTGATTTTACAGCATATTTTTTGTATAGAGGCCTCTACCTTGTGTGTGTCAATATTTTTGGTAGTTCAGACCTTTCTATCCTCCTTTCTAGGCACGTTTGAATTAGAGGGACCTAGTCCTCGTACTTGTGTGGTCGTTAGTGCAGGTAAGGGCTAGGCCATTTAGTTAAAGGACCTAGTCCTCTCTGTGTTTAGCTTGTGTCCTTTTGCTGCATCTTCAGTGCTAGGTCTACGGAGGTAAAAGGTCATAAACCCTCTGGGTTTAAGAAATGTGTGAAATGCTTGCAGAAGATGTCTATTACCGATGGCCACAGTAACTGTGTGTATTGCCTCAGAGTCTTCCGTTTACAAGAAACTTGTTTGTTTTGCCATTCTTTCAGTCTTTCAGTGCCAGGAGTGAAAGAATAAACTAATATTAAAAGGTCTCCTTAAGCCTTCATTTGAGAAAGACTTGGCCAGTTCGTCTTCCTCTTCTAAGTCACATGGATCCAAGAAAGAAAAGGCTAAACCTTCCAAGAGGCATTCCCCGGTGCCATCTAGTGCCTCGGAACCGCTTCCCAAAATTTTGAAACCAGACAAGTCTTCTCCCTCCTTGACTCCACCGATCGAGGACGTAGCTACTATGGCTACAGTGTCGGCCCCAGGCAGTTCGAAGCCGACCACTGATGGCAGACATCGGAGCCGGTCTCTCCAACTTTAAGGTCCCCTATCTTACAGAGGTCTCTATCTCGGACACTCTTCCAGATCCTCCAGGAGCCTATTGGAAGAAGATGTAGAGAGAGTAGTGCTGACTCCCGAAGTAGTCTGCCTTACCCAAAATGCTGTTTGCTCCAGCCCTGTTGGTTCTGGAGCCACTTGAGTCCATTTCCCCTTTTGTGGTTCCTCCTCCGAGCCGTGCTGGGCTTTCGGAGCCAGAGTGCTCATTACCACTGGTTGTGGAACCCTGGGTTCCAGTCCCCCCCACCCCACCAAGAGGCGGTCTCTGAGCAGAGTTCCGCTCCGACACCTTCGGTGCCGTCCATGGTGTCTAGGAGCCGAAGCTCCCCAGTAGGCCCTGACAGGGACACTTGGAACCAGACCTCTTCGGTTTAGAGTCTCCCTCTGTGTGTCGGCTGGGGTGAGCTCGGACCCTACATCTATCTCGGAGCCATTGGCTCTGGAGCTGATGACGTCCTCTGTCTCCTCAGAGCCGGGGAGGTCTTTGGAACCGGAGAGGTCGGTCGTCGAGATGAGTTTACTGTCCCGTTCATCAGCTCCAGCCAGGGGTACCGACACTCTTCTCCTCAGGCACCGACCTCCGTCTCGGCACCTACTCCCTCTCTAGACAGCAGAGACCCACAGCCTCAGGTGTCCCCAGCTGGTGGCCTCCACTTTTCCGAGACCTCCCCAGAATACCCTTCTAAGGAGCCCTCTCAGAAGAGGACATGCAAAAGGAAGTATGTAGACTCCCAGGATGTCTCTTACCTCCGACACCTACCTCGAGGAGCCGAAGGGTCCCCCAAGTCGTCCTCTGATGTCTCCTTTGTGGACATCTTGGAGATCCTTAAGCAGAGGTGCGGCTGGCCCACCCTTACCACTTCTGATAAGGAGTCTATGTACCTGAAGGCTTTTGTCTCTCAACCCTTCAGCCTCTAGGGTGTCCACTTTTGATTAACTTTTAGAGCTTGTTAGTTGAAATGTGTGGGAGACTCTTGATGCTGTGGAGCCAGTCCCCAGGGGAGACAAATTTTTCTCAGCCCCCAAGGAAAAGTAATTTTTATCCAAGGGTGTTCCCGTAGATGCCACGGTGGTGGCGGCCACCAAGAAGGAATTAGCGGAGACTTCATCTGTCCATCTGCCAAACAGGGAGTCTCGAACAATGGACAGGTATGGGAAGCGTATCTTTTTGTCAGTGGCATTCACTCTCAGATCGCTGAACTACCTAACATATTTTGCAAGGCTTCAGAGAGATCTCCTTAAGGAGTTGGGAGAGACTCTGCAAGGTACATCTATTGAAGGAGTCCTTGATAAGGTGTCTGCTAAGTTGTCCACCTTTAATTCCATTGTTAACTCGTCCATAAGGCTGATTTCTTATGCAGCCGATGGAGAGAGCAGGGCAAGTGGGTTCAGGAGTTTCCCTTAGGAGGCACTCCTGGATGCGCTTGTGTAATTTTGCTGAGCCGTTCAAGTCTACCTTTACCAACACCCCCTTTGATGGTTCTTTCTTGTTTGGACCGAAGGTAAAAGACGCACCAGGTGTGAGCAAGAAGGGAAAATGCTCTCTGCTGTGGGAGTACATTTTACTATCCCCTCTAGGCCATATCCCAAGGGTCGGAGAGGTGGTCAAATGTGGTTCAGGAAGTCCCAGAGGTTTTTCCAGGATGCACAGGGTGACTTCACCTTCAGAGGAGGAGGAGCAAATGGTAGACGTTGCCCTAGAGGCAGGGGCGGGTTGCAAAACCAGGGAGTCCGCAATTCGTTTTGAGGCAGTCCCCATCAGCGCTCCTGATATGGGGCCCGACTGTGCTTCTCTGGAGCCGGTCGGGGTTTGCATTTATTTGTATCCAGAAGCCCGGCTAAGTTTCACTCAAAACAAATGGGTACAAAGAATTATCACCAGAGGTTACTCCATACCCTTTTCTCTTCCACCTCATGTTCCCAAGAGGATCCCGGATGTTCCGCCCAATCACAGGGATCCAGCAACTGTAGAAGTGAACAAGTTGCTCGCAAACAGAGTCATCCAAACTGTCCCCGCAGACCAGGTAGGATTCGGAACTTACTTTTTAGTGCCAAAACGTACAGGGGACTGGAGGCCCATCTTGGACCTCAGCAAACTAAACAAATCTGTAAAGGACAAGTTCTGGGTGGTGATACTGCAGTCTATACTCCCTCTATTAGGGAAAGACACCTGGATGTGCTCAGTAGACCTCCAAGACGTGTACTACCATATAAAAATGGACAGAGCGTCGAGGAGCCATCTACACTTCTGACTGGGAGCCAGTCACCATCAGTTTCGTGCTCTGCCCTTCGGTCTCACCATAGCCCCCAGGGTGTTCACCAAGTGTATGGCAATAGTGACAGCTCAACTGAGACGTCTAGGATTCCAAGTGTTTCTGTATCTGGGCAACTGTCTCTTTACAACCTCCACCAGGCATCTACTTCTTCAAACCAGAGATGCCACTATCCAACTTTGTGCCTATTTGGGATTACTGTAAATTGGGAAAAGTCTGCCTTATCGCCCTCTCAATTTGTGACTTCTATAGGTGCAGAAATACAGTCGTCATGTTGGCCTGTCTTCCAGCAGAAAGAGCACAGAATCTCGTACAAGTTCTCAGTCTTCTCCGCCTCCGGAAAGTCAAGCCAAAGACAGTGCTGAAACTTCTAGGGACCATGGCCTCCACCATATTACTAGTGCCTCTGGCAAGACTACACATGTGGATTCTTCAATGGCGTCTATCGTCCCAGTGGTCTTTCCAACATCTGCCTCTATACCACCACATCCTGTTAAGAATCTTGCAAAAAGGACCTCCATTGGTGGATCCAACCCAACCAGCTAATGACTGGCACTCCATTTGTCTCTCTCCAACCCGTTGCTATTGTGACCACAGATGCCTCACAGGGGGGGGGGGGGGGCATTATCTAGGCCGGACTGTCCAAGGCCCATGGCAAGTTCACGAGGCCCACCTGCATGTCAGTGTCCTAGGGATGAGGGCAGTGCTGCTGGCGTTGCAAGCACTCCACGACCACCTTCCTCTTGGGACAATAGCAATACAGTCCGACAACATGTCGGTAGTATGGTATCTCAATAAACAAGGCGGAACCAGATCGTACCCACTCTGTCGAGAGGCTGTTCATGTTTGGAAATGGGTGATCTCTTTCCAGCACTTTCTAGTGGCAACACGCATCCCGGGGGCAACTAGTGTGATAGCCGACAAACTCACCCGGGCAATCTTGATGCCTCACGAGTGGTCTCTGAAGCAAGAAATAGCGGAACAGATTTTCTGCATATGGGGAAAGCCTTGCCGCAATCTTTTCGCCAGCCCGATCAACTCCAAATGCAGCAGCTATTTTTCCCTTATCCCCCCTCCGGGGGAGTCACTGAGAGACGCACTTGTTCACGATTGGCCCCTGGGGTCTCCTTTATGCTTTTGTGCCCTTTCCTCTTGTATCCAAGGTGATTCAGAAAACAAAACTGTTGGGAAGCAAATTGATCCTCCTCTGTCCTTACTGGCTTCATCAGGTTTGGTTCCCCTTTCTCGGGGCTCACCTACTTGACTACCCATGGACTCTGAACCCAGTGCCAGATCTATTGACGTACATATCAGGCTCTCTTCATGCCAACCTCCACACCCTCCATTTGACAGCTTGGCTGCTCTAGTTCCATCCCTAGTCAGGCTTCATGATTTCTCACCCTCTGTGACTCGCATTCTTACTTCTTCTCAGAAACCCTCAACTAGAAAGTTGTACACCAGCAAATGGAGAAGGTTTTCTATCTGGGCTGAGGAAAGGAATGTTAACCCTTATACCGCATATATTCCAGTGGTATTGGAATTCTTGTCTGAACTTTTTCACCGGCGCTCTGCTGTTGCCACAATTAGGGTTCAGTTGGCAGCAATATCAGATTTTCGTTTGGGTCAACATGAGTCCAATCTTGCATCACACAGACTGTATAAGACCTTCCTTAACGGTGCTACTTTGTTGAGACCTCCTTTTCAGGAACCGGTAGCTTCATGGGATCTAAGCTTCGTTCCATCTAAATTAACGTCTACAGCCTTTGAACCAGCTCATTTGTCTTCGTTGCAATTTCTGTCTTGGAAGACTGTTTCTGGTGGCAATCACATCTGCTAGACGAGTTTTAGAGCTACAAGCACTGTCTGTCAAGCCCCCTTATTTGATTTTCCACAAAGATAGAGCATCTCTTCTTACTAATCCATCATTTGTCCCCAAGGTGTGCTCTCATAGCAACTTGAACCAAACTATAGAGCTTCTGATGTTCTTCTCTAATCATTCCAACGCAGCAGAATACAGATTCCATCAGTTGGAAGTTCACAGACAATTACAGTTCTATCTACACCGGGCCAAGGAAGTCAGGAAGTCGGACCAATTATTTGTTTCCTTCTCCGACTCCGGATTAGGTCTCCTGGTTTCCAAAGTGACCCTTTCGAATTGAATCTCCAGTTGTATATTCTACATTTATTCTTCCGAGGGTAAGCCTTTACCGTTCAAAATTAAGGCTCATTCTACAAGATCTGTCTACTTCTGCAGCCTTTCAAGCCAGGGTTCCAATTGATATTTGTGCAGCAGCAACATGGGCTACCCCTCGCACCTTTATTACTCTGCAAATTGGATTTGACCTGTAGGGTATAGCCTGTTTTGGTTCAGTGGTGCCCTGGAGTATTTTTCCGTGAGCCATCCAAGAATAAGGTGCTAGGTACGCTGTCCCATGTGTAAGAATGAAGGCGAGATAGGACTACAGAACATGAAGTTATGTATTCACCATAGCGTTCCATGTTTGTAGTCCATCTCGCCCTTCATTCTTACGAACCCACCCTCCTACCCCCTTCCTGATAGAATCTGGAGACAGAAAAATATTTTCTTAAGTGGAGACCTTTTATTGTTCTTTCTGGATAGTTTTTGTTCTCTCTATAGTTAGCAGAAAGCAAGATCTGGGGATTATACTGGTGCACCATGGGATACCTAGCTAGCCACAAGCCAACTAGAAGACTTTGAGCTTGCTAAAAGGCCATGTTGGAGCGGAGGATCGGCTCCGAACCCATGTGTAAGAATGAAGAGTGAGATGGACTTCAAACGTGGAACGTTATGGTGAGTACATAACTTCTTTTTATGTGCAGTTTCACAAAGTCTGCTAATATTAGGCCATGTTTTAAAAGGTAGAGGGCACCAGTCACTGTGTTGTGGTCATGGCAACCCTGTATTACTCTTATAAGAAGCATGTCAATGATGCAACCTCTAACTTTTCCTTTCTGCAGCAGTCTTTTTACTGAACATCAAGGGCGAGTTTTTTATCTAGTTTTTGTCTGAGTGGCAGATCTCCATTTCCCAAAAGACAGCACATTATTGTCTTTTTTACTTTTAGAAAATGCTGTGCGTTTTCTTTCTTTTGTGTTGTTTTGTAGTATATTAGCATTGCCAATTCTCTTTACATGGCTTCGCAAAAGCAGTGGTTATGTAGCTGTCTCTATTTACATAAAGTAACCACATGATGGCAGCAAATACAGAATTACAAAAGCAGAAGCTGCAACATTAGCCAATCCTTGCTGACTTCCATGTGTGTTGATAAATGTCAGTAATGAAAAAAGGGATTTAGAAGCTCAGTTAGCATTACTGTCTTCAGTCAGACTCTGAACTTTTCTTCTTTTTGTAGAAAGAAGATAGATCAGCTTAATGATGAGCTGTCTGTGCAGCGTATGAAGGCTTTAGCTGAAAGCCAGCGAGTATTGGAAGTAGAACGGAAACTCTTTTCTTCTGGAAGACAATTAGAACTATGTCAGAGTGAAAATATACAGCTGCGAGTCAAACTTGATGAAATGAAACTTAAGTATGAACCTAATGGTAAGTTACCCATTTCCATTTAGACTGGTATTTATTAGGGTAATTTTGCTATTGTCTGACCTGTTTTGATATGTTAATAGATCTGATGATGTCCTTTTCATGCTTCCTTGCAAGTGGGTCTAGGATCTCATCCTGTGATCAAACACTGCTGCATAAACAAGACTTTGGATCCAATCTTGAGCTCCTCCCTCTACCTGTAATACACTATCCCGTCCCCATATCCTCAGATCTTGTTTGCCACCATTGTGGTAAGGCCAGCAATCCAAACTCTAGCAGAAAGCGATTCATTTTTTTGGTGCAATTTCTCTAAAATCTTTGTAGTTCTTTCTAGTTACTGTTACAGTAATGATAACTTTCTTTCCTCCCTCAAGTTCAGTTCTAGCTGGTGTTCAGGATCCTTTTCCTGACGTTTGTCTTTCTCTCTCTTTCTTAGTACAGTTGTCTGTATCTTTCTCTATTTTAGTTTTAAAATTTTACTTTAACCTTTTTTCTGTTCAGGTTATGCTACTGGTTGTTTAAACCCTTTTCTCTTTTGGAGTTAACTAACGCCTTTCTGTCTACAATGTCTGAGAAACCTACAGGTTTCAAGAAGTGCACTTCTTATAAGATCTTAACTTTGATGCGACCAAGAAGTGTGTGTATCATCTCGGAGCTGCCCATCTCGAGACTCCTTGCCCTGTTTGCATTACTTTGAATCCTAGGGTGGTCTCCGACAGAAGAAATTAATCTTAAAAGGTTTACTGCCAGTTGCAACTGGGTCTCGAAACCCCTCCACAGCTTGGCAACCTGCCTTGGAGTCCAGGAAAAGGTCTGTACTGAGAGCTTCCTTGAAACCATCAGAAAAGTTAAGGAAGGTCTCTGATCCAACCTTTTCGGATCCAAAGTCCTTCGGGCCACCCTCAGATCCCCAGCACTCCTCAGGTCTGAATGGTTCAACCCCTACTGTGAGCTCTCATTTACCATCCACCTCGGATCCAACCAGCAGAGGGTGTACACCAGACTTTGAAGCTAGTTTCTCTGGCATTACTTTCACACCTATTCCAAATGCCGAGGAAGCATTCCAGGCCACCATCCACTGCATTGTCAAGGTCTTCCGGGGGTTTGACAGAGGTAGATATGGACAGGATGATGTAGAAATTTCTCAGGGCTCAGATCCAGATGGGGGTCCTCCCAGCTCCACCCCCTCTTGAATCCACGAGTGCACCTGTCTAGCCAGTTCTTTCTCCTTCTCTGATCTCTGCCATCGCTTCGGACTCTCAGGATGCTAGGGACTCTGACCCATTCTTGAGAAAAAAATGAAAAAGGACATCAGATTTAAGAGTTATGTACTTGCCATAACTTGGCATCTATGTTGTCCATTTGCATTCTTCTATCTTCCATCCAGAGGTTACTACATACCCTATTCCCTTCCCTCTCCTTTCCAAAGAAAAACTCCCCGATGTTCCACCCAGTCAGAGGGAAGCAGCAGCTCTGGAAATAAGAAAGCTGCTACAAAAGTCATCCAGGAGGTCCCACCAAAACAGATTTGGAGCTTACTCCCGTTTCTTTGGTGCCAAAGTAAATGGGACCCAAGACCAGTTTTGGATCTAAGCAATTTGAACCATTATCTAAAGAAGACGACATTCCAAATAGTTATGGTTCAGTCTATCATGCCTCTTCTGCCCAAGGATGATTGGATGTGCTCTTTAGATATCCAGGTTGCATACTATCACATCAAAATAGACAGGTGATCCAGAAGATATCTGCACTTCTGACTGGGAGCCAATCATAACCAGTTTAGAGTACCGCCCTTTGGTGTCACCACAGCCCCCATGTTGTTCACCATATGTATGGCAGTAGTGGCAGTTCACTTGAGACTCAAAGGATACCAGGTGTTTACATATCTTGATTGGCTTCTCATGGCCCTATCCAAGCATCAACTTATACAGGCCAGGGATTACTTGCTGCAGATCTCCAGCACCTTAGGCATCTTAATAAACCATGGCAAAATGAGCCTAGTCCCAGTACAGACTCTGGAATTATGACTCAAGTTGCATCCCTACCTCTTCATTGCATCACATCACCGAGAGATTAGGTACAGGCAGTACTGTCTCATCCAGCCTCTCAATCAAAGCTAGTACTACAGGCACTGGGATCAATGTCAGCTGCCATCCTTTTAGTGCCTCTAGCAAGATTCTTTGTGAATCCTTCACTGGACCTTGGCAGTTCAGTGGTCCATTCTTTCCCAGCCTCTATCCTTTCCCATAAGACTCGCTGCAGTCTGCAAGTGTCATGTTTGCTGCTGGATCCAGTCCAACAACCTGTTTCTGGGCATTCACCCATCCTCCTCCAGTCACCACTGTGACCACGTTTGCTTCTCAACTGGAGCTTGGGCCAATTTCTGGGAAAGATGGTTCAAGGCACATGTACCCACTCAGAGACCAAAATGCATATCAATATCTTGTAGATGAGAGCAAGCCTTTCAGGGCATTCTTCCTCTGGGGACTATTGCAGTTCACACTGATAATATATCCGTCTTTTGGTATGTGACTCCCCTGCACTGGCCCAGTAATCAAGGAGCCTAAATTCTCACCACTAGCACCAGTGAGGAACGTGCATATTGGGAGGGTGACAATTACACACACAGTAAAGTACAATTTCCCTTAAGAGCACACAGAGATCAGTCAGTCTGGGGCTGGTTTATCCCTCTTTCTCTAGATCCCCAGTAAGACTCCCAACTGGCACAGCTGTAGAGTTGAATCCTTGGCCAGGTTCCAAGCCAAGTCCACCCAGCACTCTCTCCGTCCAACCAGTGCTTTTTGTCCCTGCCCAAGTAGCTGATACACTTTGAGATTTGATTTATACACAAACACACGTCTGGGAAAGGCTGGCACAAGTTTACTAGCTATGCCCTCTTCTGCTCAGACAATAAGGTAGTTACCACTGCCAGCACTGCCACCAGAACCCCTTAGCTACTTTTAAGGCCCTTCTCAAAGGGTGACTAATCTTACAGTGTAATGTTACTATTATCCAAATGGTGTGACCAAGACTTTCAGTGCTATTTGGGAGTGGGCCTATACAGTGTCACCAAATACATATGCAAGTACTCTAAGAGCTTAAATATCTCTAAACAAACCAGCCACAATTAAAATGTTTAAATATCTTTAATAATAAGTAATAAAAGAGCAAGACAATAATCAGTAGCTCAACCACAGTAACTACAGAGTTCAGAATCACAGAAAATATTTTAAAACAACATTGCAGGAAAGTCTCAAATACAGAAAGCATCTAAACTACTCTTACTATATTCCTATCTATATCTAAGAGAAATCACTTTTCCCTAGTTACTTACTATTAGCAAGACAAAAGCAGAAGTGATGATGAGTGGGATGTTTCTAGTTCTAAATACATACAAAATGCCCAGACTCACTCTCTGAGATGATTCTTAAATTAATAATGCGCATTACTGCTGGGTTAGCTGGGATGACATCACTGTATCACCTGCCTTGCCATGGTTGTGGCAGCTGCCATGAAAAACTTTGAGACCATGTCCTCTATCCAGCCTCCTAATAAGGATGCCAAGACTATGAATAAGTATGGGAGGTGCATCTTATCTTCAGCAGCTTTTACTTTACGATCACTGAACTATCTCACTTGCTTCAAAAGACTTCAGTGGGATCTGCTAAAAGAATTATCAGATTCCATTTTTTTATTTCTCCAAGTCTTTTGGGTTTCAAGTACCACGACAGGAATAGACCCCATTCCTAAGTCAAAGTGAGATTAAAGTTCATGAAATTAGTATTTTTACTTTTTGATGTCAGCCAAAAGTGTTCTTCGCAGCACCTGCAATTTGCCCAGTAATGACTCCTGCAATTTGTATGGAGTTAAATGTATTGGTAGCATATCTAAATATGATTGTAGGCTCTCTCTTTATAAGACTCTCCACGGAGGTGTAGCTGATGTGGTGGTAGAGAAGGTCAACACTCAGCTCGCTACCCTCAACTCTGTGGTCAACGCTTCCATGAGGCTTATCTCATATGCTGCAGATGGAGTGAATAGGGTGGTGGGTTCAGTCATCTCCATTAGGAGGCAGGCTTGGATGCTCCTTTGCGATTTCATGGAGCTCTTTAAGTCTTCCTTTGTTAATTCTCCCTTCGATGGCTTATCTTTCTTTGGGCCCAAGGTAAAAGAAATATTAACCCACTGTGAGCAGGAAGGTAAAACCTTGTCTGCCTTGTGAGTGTTTTTCTACACCCACCAGACCATTTCCGAAGGGTCAGAGGGGCAGTGGGAAAATGTGGTTCAAGAAATCTCAAAGGTCTTACCAGGACATCAGGGTGAAAGTTCCCCCAGGGGCAGAGGGGGAAAAATAATAGAAGATGCTGCCTGTGCGGCAGAGGGGACCCACAAAAAAAGGGCTCCAGAGAATCTTTCTTTGGCAGACCCTCTCATTACTCCCGAAGGGGTTGCCCGATCGTTCGCCTCTGGAGGCTGTTGGGGGGGGGGGTGATTATCACTGCACCTCAAAACCTGGCAAAAGATAACCAATGACAAGTGGGTGCAGGACATAATATCCAGGGGATTTATTATTCCCTTCTCTTTCCCCATCCCCATAAACAAAATTAGTTCCAGTTGTGCCACCCAGTCAAATGGAACAAGCAATATTAGAAATTCAAAAGTTGCTCAGAGTCATCCAAGAAGTCCCCACAGACCAGAGAGGATCCAGAACTTACTCAAAATTCTTTAGTTCCAAATAAAACAGGACTGGAGACCAATATTGGATCTCAGCAAACTTAACAAATCAGTGAAGAAAACCAAGTTCCGGATAGTAACAGTGCAGTCAATACTTCCATTCCTGGAAAAAGGATTTGCTCTATAGACCTCCAGGATGTGTACTAACGCATTCTAATGGAAGGGCGATCCAGAAGGTTTTTGCACTTCTAGCTAGGCGCCAGTCACTTCCAGATGTTCTTCGTGTTTCACTGCTGCAGTCATCACATTTGGGTTTATCCCTGCCAGGGTAGTCCTCGGCCAGCCCGAATACCAGAGACTTAGTATTTCTGCGTCGGTTGCTGTTGCTTGAGGACTTGACATCAGGTCATCAGTAGTATAAAGTAAGGCAGCCAATGCCATTACATCAGTCTTTCTTGCCGTGGTGCCTGAAGCAGAAGCAGTTCGCACGACTGCCGGTCGGCCATTACCTGAGTTTTCGTCTACAGAATTGAAGAAGTCTTCTAAAACTAAGTACCCCATTGGGGATCCTTTTTTTCTTGCACTAACCGATGTCAGAAAAAGTTAATAATTGTCTGGCCTGTGGAAAACAAATACCACACAGAGACTTCCACTCTTACTGCATCACTTGTTTAGACCCAGACCACAATGTCCCTCAGTCGCTTCTATGCTTTGCGGGCTCTTATTGTAGTCAAATTTTTTTGCTTACAGTCCTCTACTTTCAATATGGCTTTGGTAAGCCATCCGGCAGCAGATCTTCCGAATAAATGTAAAGATAGACCGCACCGGTCCAAACCTACAGACGACGCTTCCGTTAAGCTAGCAGTCAGTTTTCCGGTACTCAGTGAGGGTCTTTCGCAGCCGCTGATACCCACTTCTGTTGATTCGCAGGCCCCTGCCAAGACCCTGTTGGAGTCCGGTATGCCATAAAACTCTTCTTTGACTAAGGATCCTGTGGTTGTGTCTACCTTGGATGGGTCTGAAGCCGCTGAGCAGGCACCGGCTTCCGAGGAAGTCCTTTGCACTAACTATTCTCGATACAAACAGACATCTTCTTTCGCGACTACCATTTTTTATAAAACTACCGAGTTTCTTAGGCCCAGGGTACGAATCTCTCCCAAGAAACCGACGACCCACTCTCAGGCGCCTGCTACCTTGCCTCAGTCTCAAATGCTTAAAATGGCGGAAGACCTTATGCTGATCATTGGAAGCCAAGCTGCCCCCTCCAAAAGGAAAAGAGATCTGTCCCCTGTAGTTTTGTCTGAACAAGAGTCAGATGAATCTGATGCATCTGACTATGAAGACATGCAACCCCTCTCCACTTATGAAGATTCTGATGCAGAGGATTCCATTCCTTCAGCCTCTCCCCAGAGGATTTTTCCTTTGGGGAAACCTGGCATACCTTAAGGGAGCATTTCCAATGGGAGAGTCAGAACTACCCTCAGTCTAAAGAGAGATTTTGGGGAATTCCTAGATTTCCACAACACAGATCCTTGGCCATCCCCCCCAGTCCTGGATGTTGTGGAGGATGTTTTCCTCTAATTCAACTCAACTCCTGACACCCTTCCTCCTGCTCCCAGAAAAAGACTGGTAGTAGTGAGTCCCTGATTCACACAAATATCTTTTTAGAAATCCTACAGCTGACCCTGAGGTCATTTCTCAAGGACCAAAAGGAATTAAAACAACCTCTTCTAAGAATCCCACCCCTTAGGCAGGGATTCCCGAGCATTGGACAGATGTGGTAAGAAAGTATACACTCTGCTACGCTTTCTATCGGGGCACTAAATTGCCAGTTTCATATGCTGAAATTTCAGCAACATACCTTGGAACTCCTTAAACAAAAAATGTCTTCCTTTCCTGCTTGGGCAGAATCTAAAGATTTACAAGAGTTAATGCATTCTGCAAGTCAAGTAGCTAAACGCATCTTGCACTGTGGTTTTGATGTCCTAGAAGCTTCTTGCAGGGCAGCAGTCACTGGATCTATCATTAGAAGGCATGCATGGCTTAAGGAACAGCCCCTGCTAGATCATGTCAAATCTAAATTATTGGATACCCCTTTGCACAAAGATAATTTATTTGCCACCAAGGCAGAAGAGGTCTTAAAGATGGAAGAAAAGGCAAAATCTATGCAAACAGTTAAGGATTTCTTGCAGGTCCAGCCCCCAAGGTTCAGCAGGCATTGTTCCTCCAAGCACCGTTCCTTTCATGCTTCCAGTAAATCGGCCCAGCCTAGACCCTGTGGAAGCAGACCCCTTCGACAGCAGTCCCAGGGATTGCAGAGTTCTAAGCAGTGGACTACCTCCACTTCAAAACCAGTGAGTTCTAAGCCACCCCTTCTGGTAAGAACTCACAATAACTCAACTCTTCCACTCCCTCCCTCCCTCTCCCCACCTTCACTTACCCCTAGGAGGAAAACTCTCCTTTCACTCTAGCACTGGGGCAACCATTACCAAGGACTACTGAGTTCTGAACATTGTGTCTCAGGATACTAATTTTCCTTTCCCACCCTCCCAGCCCTAAAAGGGGTTCCCAGATTTACCACCAAATCAGTGGGTAGAGGCATAAAAGCAAATCCTTTCCCTCCACTCTATGAGGGCAGTAGAGCACATTCCTGCAGAACAGTTAGGCCAAGGTTTCTACTCCAGAATTTTTTCTGGTGTCCAGAAAAGGGGGCACCTGGCATCCCATCCTCGATCTATCCATTCTAAACACCTTCCTGGTGATCCCAAAATTCATGCATCCCCAATTGTAGATGCACAGTTTTGCAGCTTGGCTTATTCCCTAACCCCGAGCCAATCTGCCAACCTCAGTAAACAGATGCTGGATGTTATCCATGAGGCCAGACATCCTAGCACCAGAACACCTTATGCTGATAAATGGCAAAGGTTCTGCACCTGGATCCCGGCTAAGGGGGCCAATATGACACAGCCCTCCCTCTCATCCTGGATTACTTAGCTGACCTACTACACAGTGGTCCCTCTTTCTCCTCTATAAAAATTCATGCCTCTGCTACTTCTGCTCATTTTCCCACTGAGCAGCCTCTTTTCTCACACCCTTTGATTCAACAGCTGCTAAGAGGGGCTAGCAACTTGATGCCACCCAGAAGGGCACCAACACCAGCTTGGGACCTTAACTTTTTATTGGAAAAGCTCACCCTGCCCCCTTTAGAACCAGCTGCTTCTGCAGCGCTAAAATTTCTCTCCTGGAAGACAGCATTTCTTCTGGACATTACTTCAGCCAGAAGAGTCTCTGAGCTGCAAGCACTCATGGCTGTGGAACTCCCATCTTCCAATGCAGACAGGGTATCCCTCAGAACTAACCCATCCTTCATGCCCAAGGTGGTGTCCAGTCTGGCTCTCAACCAATCCATTCATTTGCCCACCTTTTTTCCTAATCCCCAGAACAAGGGGGAAAGGATTCTTCACTCTAGATGTGCACAGACAGCTCAGATTCTATCTAGACAGGACTAAATCCTTCAAAAAGTCTGATCAATTGCTGGTTAGCTTTGCTACAGGGGCAGAAGGCAAAGCCATCTCCAAACAATTTCCAAATGGATAGCACACTGCATCCATTTCTGCTACAAACAGCATTGAAAGCCTCCCCTCAATGGGGTCAGGACCCACTCCACAAGAGTAGCCTCCACCTCTGCAGCTTTCCTCAGAGGAGTCCCCACCAGGGACATCCTGGAGGCTGCCACCTGGATATTTTTCACACTTTTACCAAGCATTACCACCTGCCCCAGGGCAGGGTTTGCTTCTGCAGTCTTGCAGGGCATCCTAGCCAGCCCCTAGTTTCACTGACTGCCTCCACCCTTTTCCTCAGCTTTGGGAATCAACCCAAATGTGATGACTGCAAGAGTGAAACACTAAAGAACATAGTACAGCTGTTCCTCGTGTTTCACTGTTGCAGTCATCACATTTGGGGTTATCTGCTTGCAGTAGCCCTCAGTCGGCCTGATTATCAAAGTCGTGGGTCCTGTATCGGTTGCTGTGTCTCATATTCCATGACGTCAGGTAGTCGGGGGTATAAAGCTTGCAGCCGATGCCATTACATCAGTCTTTCTTGCCGTGCGGTACCAGAAGCAGAAGCAGTTCGCAAGTGCCCGTCGGCAGACTCCTGAAATTTTTATTTTCGAATTTCATTTTCGAGTTTCAGAACCAAAGTCTTCAACTAAAGCTAAGTACTCCATTGGGGAAACTTTTTCTTGCTCTAAACCGATGTCAGTAAAAGTCAATAATTGTATTTCTTGTGGAAAGGAAATACCTCATAAAGATTTTCATTTGTACTGTATTCCTTGCCTAGGCCCTGACTGTGACATACTTCGCTGTCAGTTTTGTGCCTTATTTAAACAATGAACTATTAGTCGTCTGTATATTTACGCTTCTAAATATTTTGGTACTTGGTTCAGTTATCCAGATATGGCTTCGGTAAGCCACCCGACTACCGACATTAGGAAATAACACAAAGATAGAGAGAGACAGGCCGCCTAGGTCCAAAGCTGTCGATGACGCTTCTCCTAAGCCATTCGCCAGTTCACCGGTACTCAGTGAGGTGCCTTCGCAGCCCCTGATACCTGCTACTTCAGATTTGCAGGCCTCTACTGAGACCCAATCGGAGTCCAGTATGCCACGAGATGCTTCAACTGTGGGACCTGTGGATGTCTCTACCTTGGATGGGTCTGGAGCCGCTGTGCAGGCACTGGTTTCTGAGGGTGTATTCAGGCCTACTGACTTGCATATTAAACCGACACCATCTCCTTCAAGGCCTAAAACTCGATTCATGCCTAGAAAACCAATGCCCAGACCACATGGTCAGGCCTCTATGCCTAAAAAACAAATAAGAATGGCTGAATACCTTATTACTTTAATCAGGGGAAGCCAGCATTCCCCCTCTAAGAGACCTAGGACTGAATTTGCTTATGATACTTATGATCAGGATTCTGAAATTTCTGTTTTCTCTGATGACCAGGATTTAACCTCATCTACCTATGATGATCCTGATGCAGAGGACTCTGTTCCCTCTGCTTCCCCTCCAGAGGATTTCTCTTTTGGTGAAACCTTGCATACTCTTACAGAGTATTTTTGCTGGGAAAGCCAGTATTACTTTGATTCTAAAAAGAGGCTTAGGGATTTCTTACTCCTGCCCCAACACAGGCCTTTAGCTATCCCCCTTGTACTGGACATTGTTGATGATGCCTTTTCGGAATCTAGCTTGGCCCCTGACTCCTTACCTCCTGCTCCCAGAAATCCTGATATTAAAGGGTTCCTGACTCAAGTTCCTTTTTAAAAATCCCACTGTGGATCCTGAGACCATTTCACAGGGACCCAAGGGCATTAAGGCTACTACTGCCAAAAATCCTTTCCCCTCTGATAGAGATTCCAGGGCACTGGATAGATGGGGTAAGAAGGTATACTCTTCTGCTGCTTTGGCCATTAGGGCCTTAAACTGCCAGTGTCATATGTTAAAGTATCAGCATATTATTGGATTGCTTAAACAGAAAATGATGTTGATTCCTGACTGTGCTGAAAATAAGGATTTACAGGATTTAATGCATTCTGATGAACAAGTTGGAAAACATACTTTGCAGTGTGCTTTTGATTCACTAGAGGCATCTTGCAGGGCTGCTGGCACTGGGTCTGTACTTAGAAGGCATGCTTGGCTTAAGGAGCATTCTTTGCCAGATCATGTTAAGCTAAATTGCTGGATGCTCCCTTAAATCAGGACCGCCTGTTTGGCAACAAAGCAGAAGTAGTACTTAAAAATATGGAGGAAAAAGCTAAATCTATGCAAACTGTTAAAGATTTCTTACAAGTACAGCCTCCCAGATTCAATAGGCATTGGCCCTGTAAGAATTGGTCCTTTCCTGCCTCTTCCAGGCCTTCTCAGTCCAAATCCAGAACCAGCAGAACACCCAGGCTTCAGTCCCAAGGTACGCACCGGACTAAGCAGTGGGGGGGCTCCCATTTCCAAATCGGGGAGTAGTAAGACCCCCCTATGGTAAACTGTCTCAATGACTTAACTGTAAATCTTCCAAGCCCTTCTCAACTGACTGCTCCTTTAGGGGGAAAGATTGTTCTGCAGGCAAAAAACTAGGAACTCATTACCCAGGACAAATGAGTTTACAGATTCCACTTCCACGCGTTACCAACCCCAAACGGTTGGCCAGATCTACCCCCAAATCAATGGGCAGAGGCTCAAAAGCAAGTACTCTCTCTCAAGATATAAGGCTATTCAGACTGTACCAGAAGAGGAAAAGAGCTGCCCTTTGTGAATACCCTGAGCGCAGTTAAGTCAGAGTGCCTAGTTCCAGTCATTGCATTTTGCAGGCAAAGAAATATTCAAATGTACACATACCTGGATGATTGTCTAATTCAGGCAGAAAGCCAGGACATACTTTTGAATCATCTGGCATTTGTACAAAAGGTGCTAACTTGTCTGAGGTACACCATAAACGAAAAGAAATCACAGCTGGTACCCTGTCAACAAATTATATTCCTAGAAGCAAGTTTGAACACAACTTCCCAGATGGGCTTTCCTTACGCCAGAGAAACAAATTCATTTGACAACTTACTTCAAACTAGTGACCACAAAAACCCTGCTATCTGCAAGGCAAATATTGCAAGCCTTGGAGTTCATGGCCTCGTGCATTCTACTAATTCCATATGCAAGACTGCATATGAGGAAACTACAATGGTATCTAAAAAGGCTATGGTGTCAACATTCTCAGGATCTAAAAGCAATGATTACTATCATACCTTGCCTACGGTTAGAATTCCTTTGGTGGGCAGAGGCTTGCCACCAAAACTAGGGACTACCATTCACTCTACCCCCTGCCGCCCAAACCCTAACAGACGCATCAGACTATGCATGGGGGCTCACATGGCAGGGAAGTGCATTCAGGGCAAATGGAACTCAAGTCAAATGCACCTGCATAGCGATCAAAAAGAAATGTTAGCTGTACAGAATGCTCTGACAGCCTTAAAGGACCATATTCTTCCAGGATAATTAATGTTAAAGATGGACAACATCAGTATTATGTGGTACATAAGCAGGGGAGGTACCCATTCCTACCCCCTCTGCAGACTAGCCATGGCTCTATGGAACACAGCCTTGAGCTACCAAGTGCATCTACAGGCTCAATTCCTACCAGGAAATCTAAATACACTGGCAGACGAACTAAGCAGAAATCTAATGGACCCACACAAGTGGAAACAGGAACCAAAGACTTTCAACGTGTTGATAAACCAAATGGCGGAGCCCAGATATAGACCTGTCTGCCTCCCCCCAGAACTACAAATTAGACAAATTCTGCACAAGGACTCCCCACAAGCTTGAAAAGTGGATGCTCTGTCCTTCACCTGGAAAAATCTATCACTTTATGCCTTGCCTCCTCTGCCGCTCCTCTCCAAAGTACTACTAAATATCAAATAGGACAAACCAAGGATGATACTGATTGTACCAGACTGGCCACACCAAACCTGTTACCCCCTCTTGCGCAGTGTCATAGCTAGCCCCATGGCACCTGCCTCAGATCCCTAACCTGCTGTCACAGCGGGAGAGCCAGATTCTGCACCCCCAACTTCAAACCCTGAACCTGGGAGCCTGGCTGATTACCTAATGCCTCCATTACCATCCCTCAGTAAACAAGTGTTGGATGTCATTTTGGAGGCAAGGAGGCCTAGTACTAGAAAATCTTATGCTGAAAAATGGAAAAGATTCTGTGCCTGGAAACAAACTCAAGGGATGGCCACAGCAGCGCCCAATCTACCTCAGATTCTTCGATACTTAACAGAGATGCTTCACAAGGGCCTTTCCTTTTCCTCCTCCAAAATTCACGCCTCAGCCATTTCAGCTCATTACAACACAGAACCACCCCTCTTTTCTCATCCACTGCTTAAGCAGTTTCTCAGAGGGACCAAACAAGACCACCAAGGAGAGCCCCAACTCAGTCTGGGGCCTTAACTTTGTATTGGAAAAACTCACTCAGCCTCCTTTTGAGCCATCTGCAAGTGCAGAGTTAAAATTCCTTTCTTAGAAAACAGCTTTCCTTTTAGCAATTGCTTCAGCAACAAGGGTTTCTGGATTACAGGCCCTTATGGCAGTGGAGCTTTTTATCATCTTTCATGCGGACAGGGTGTCCCTCAGGACCAATCCCTCCATCATGCCCAAGGTGGTATCCAGTATGGCTCTTAATCAATCCATTAATTTGCCAACCTTCTTTTTAATCCACAGAATAAAGGGGGAACGGATACTGCACTCCTTAGATGTGCACAGACAACTTAGATTTTACTTGGACAGGACTAAACCTCAAAGGAAATCTGAACTGCTGGTGGCATTTGCTGCAGGGGCAGAGGGGAAGGCTATTTCAAAGCAAACCATTTCTAAATGGATAGGCCATTGCATTCATTTCTGCTATAAGCACCATGGAAAACCTATCCACAGGGGATTGGACCCCATTCAACCAGGGCTGTATCTACCTCTACAGCCTTTCTCAGGGGGGTCCCTACCAGAGACATCCTAGAAGCTACCTGGAGTTCTGTACATACCTTCCCCAAGCATTGCCATTTGCCAATTTTCTGCAAGTCCAGAGCTGGCTTTGCCACTGCAGTCTTGCAGGTCCTTGTAGCTGGTCCTAATGCTATCTGAATTCCTCCTCCCATCCTTAGCTTTGGGAATCTACCCAAATGTGATGACTGCAACAGTGAAACACAAAGAACACAGTACAGTTGTACACTTACCATAAATGTAGATGTTAGAGTGTATTCACTGTTGCAGTCTTGGTTACCCTCCCTCCAGCCCACTGACTTTTTTTGGCTATACCTCTACCCTTTTTTTTGGGAGGTATAACCTTGTGTATGTATATAATATGTGTATATATTATATATATATGTGTGTGTGTGTATGTATATATTATATATATATATATATATATATATATATATATATATATATATATATATAGTTTCCCATTGGGGGGGCACCTGACATCTTGGCCAAGTAAAACTGATGTAACGGTGTCAGCTGCATGCTTTATACCTTTGACTACCTGATGTCACGGAAGATGACAGCAACTGATGTAGGACCCAAGACACTTGATAATCAGGCCAACTGAGGGCTACTGCAAGCAGATAAGCCAAATGTGACGACTGCAACAGTGAATACACTCTAACATCTACATTTATGGTAAGTGTACACAACTGTATTATTTTTGTGGTATGTATATATTGCTTGTGAAAACCTTGAATTATTAGTGTAATTTTAAGGATAGGGAAGTGTATTTTTTAGGACGGAAGTGTTTGTGAATCTTTAAATGTGTGTGTACACTTCATAGCAACACACTTGCTATATTTTCTGTCCATGTGCTTCTGTGCAGAGTGATTTGTTGCTAATAGAATTTGATGTGTTCTTTTTTTGCTTTTAATAAGGAAAGGGGACTGTGGGGAAGTGTGTGCGCGCGTCTTGCTTGTGAACACTTGACTGATTCCAGTAACTCTTACTGGCAATTAGACTTCTGTTTTGTTTGTTTAAGGGAGAGTTCTTGTCACAACTGTGGGCTCAGATATTGCCCACTGATGATCATCGTGTTTCAGTGTTGCAGTCATTACTCTTGGGTTATCCTGCTGGCAGGCTACCCGCAGTCGGCCAGAATTCCAAAGTCTAGGTCTGGCGTCTGTTGCTGTCGCCCCTTCCCTGACATCAGTGTGACAGGGGTATAATAGATGCAGCCGACACCATTTTCTTCCGCCTTTCTTGCTGCGCAGTGCCCGAAGCAAAAGCAGTTCGCAAGTGCCAGTCGGCAGACTCCTGAGATTTTCGTATCTGAATTTCAGAGCCAAAGTCTTCATTAAAGCTAAGTAACCCTGTTGGGGAAACTTTTTTTCTTGCTCCAGACCGATGTCAGAAAAAGTTAACAATTGTATTTCTTGTGGGAAGCAAATACTTCTTAAGTATTTTCACTCTATGTATCCCTTGCCTAGGCCCTGATCACAATGTTGCTAGCTGTCGGTTTTGTGCTAGATTCAACCAACGCAAGCATCGGTTCGATTTTGCATTTCATTACTTTGGCCGCAGATTTAATTAGATAATGCCAGTGGAACAGCCGACAACCGGAGTTTACAAAAAACACAAGGACAAGGATAGGCATCCAAGGTCCAAAACCGATGACAAAGCCTCTTCTAGGCCAGTCACCGGTTCTCAGTGAGGTGCTTTCGCAGCCCCTGGAGCCCGCTACCTCAGAGCCACAGGCTGCTACCAACTCCCACGTGGAGCCAACTGGGCCTCTGGATACTCAAGGTATTGGACACTCCAAAATCAATCCCTCAGATGGGTCCGGAGCCGCTGAGCAGGCATCTGCTTCTGAGGGTGTCTTCAGACCTACACAACTATATGTTAAGCCATCTTCAGCTTCAAAGACTAAAGCAGCTTTAAAGACAAAGAAACAAGTACAGCTTTCTCCTACTCAGACTTCCATGCCTAAAAAACAGATGCTCAAAATGGCTGAAGACTTAATTACTTTGATCAGGGGTTCCCATCCCCCTCCTGATAAGAGGCCTAGACAAGAGACAGAGTATGATTCTTCTGATCAGGTATCTATTTCCTCCGATTCCTCTTCTGAACAGGATTACTCCATGCTTTTCTATGAGGATTCTGATGCTGAAGAATCCATTCCTTCAGCCTCTCCTCCTGAGGATTATTCTTTTGGGGAAACACTGCATACTATGAGGGAGCATTTCCACTGGGAGAGCCAAGATTATTCTGAGTCTAAGAAAAGGCTCAGAGACTTCCTGCTTCTTCCTCAGCACAGACCCCTTGCTTATTCCGCCTGTTTTAGACATTGTAGATGTATTTTCAGAGTCCGGACTGTCCCCTGACTCTCTACCCCCTGCACCTGCTAAGCCAGACAGATACTACAGGGTCCCGGATTCTCATAAATTCCTATATAAAAACCCCGCTGCTGACCCTGAAACTTTTTCTCAGGGCCCAAAGGGGGTTAAAGCTTCCACTGCAAAAAACCCTGTTCCCTCTGATAGGGATTCTAGAGCTCTAGACAGATGGGGGAAAAAGTTTACACTTCTGCCACCCTGGCTGTAAGGGCTTTAAATTGTCAATTTCATATGCTTAAATATCAGCAATATTTAATGTCACTACTTAAACAGAAAATGTTGACAAATACTGAAGGTTGAGAGAACAAGGAATTGCAGGATTTATTGCATGCAACTGAACAAGTGGGAAAGTATACTTTGCAATGTGGTTATGATTCACTGGAGGCCTCTTGCAGGGCCACTATTACAGGTTCTGTTATTAGAAGGCATGCTTGGTTAAAGGAACAGAATCTGTCTGATCATGTTAAAGCAAAATTATTAGATGCACCATTACAGCATGATACTTTGGTACTAAAGCAGAAGAGGTGTTGAAAAAAAATGGAGGATAAATCAAAATCCCTACAGACAGTCAAGGATTTCTTACAGGTACAGCCACCCAGGTTTAGCAGGAACTGGCCTTCTAAAAATTGGTCCTTTCCCGTCTCAGACAGATCACAAAGAGGCAGATACAGGCATCCCAGAGGCAGATCTCAGCCCCAAGATTCGTACAGGTCTAAACAATGGGGTGCTCCTACCTCCAAAGGCGGAGAAGACAAATCACAGCCTTACAGGAAACAGTCCCAATGACTTTCCTCTACCAGTTCCAAGCAGTTTTCTTTTGACAGCCCCCTTAGGGGGGAAACTAGCACTTTTTTCATCAAATTTGCAAATGGTTACCCAAGACAAATGGGTTCTAAACATAGTGTCCCAAGGCTACAGGTTCCATTTTCACACCCTACCAAGGTCAAAGGGCATGCCAGACCTGCCACACAATCAATGGGCAGAGGCACAAAAACACATTACAGCCCTCATGGACATGAGGGCCATTCAGCAAGTACCACAACAAGAGCAGGGGCAAGGATTTTACTCCAGACTTTTCCTAGTACCCAGGAAGGACAAAACCTGGAGACCAGTTCTGGACCTGTCTATACTAAATACGTTTCTGGAAGTTCCAAAATTCAAGATGTTGACTCTTCAGCAGCTACTGCCCATGCTGGGCAAAAGGGCTTGGCTCATAACTTTGGACCTAAAAGAGGCATACCTGCATGTCCCAATCGGACAATCTTGCAGAAGATACCTCAGATTCATAGCTGGCTCAATGCATTACCAATTCTCTGCACTTCCCTTTGGCTTATCTACTGCGCCCAGGGTCTTTACATAATGCCTGGCACCAGTAATTGCGTTTTGCAGACAAAAAGGAATTCAAATATATCCCTACTTGGACGACTGCCTAATTCAAGCAGAGAACAAAGACACTCTTCTAAAGCATCTGGCGTTTGTAAAAAGATTACTAATTGGCCTAGGGTACACAGTAAATGAAAAGAAATCAAAACTAGTGCCCTCTCAAGAGATAATATTCCTGGGTGCAAGCTTAAATACTACTGCCCAGATGGCTTATCTCATGCCAGACAAGCAAAAACAACTGACTACTTCAAGAAATTGGCAATAAAAACCCACTTATCTGCAAGGAAAATCCTGCAGGCCTTGGGTTTCATGGCATCCTGCATTCTACTAATTCCATATGCCAGACTGCATGTGAGGAAACTGCAATGGTATCTGAAAAGTGTTTGGACTCAGCATTGCCACAGCCTGGAGACAGTAATTGCACTCATTCCCTGCCTACAACAGGAGTTTCGATGGTGGGCAGAGGCCTGTCACCACAACAAGAGTCTGCCATTCAGTTTACCCACAGCCAGACAGACACTGACAACAGATGCATCCGATTATGTCTGGGGGGCCCATATGGCAGGAAAATGTATTCAGGGCACATGGCCTGCAAACCAGATGCATCTTCACATCAATCAAAAAGATATGCTAGCTGTTCAAAATGCCCTGACAGCTTTCAAGGACCTGCTTCATCCAGGACAATTACTGATAAACAGACAACACTACGGTCATGTGGTACATAAACAAGCAGGGAGGTACTCATTCCTACTCCCTCTGCAGGCAAGCAATGACCTTATGGGATACAGCATTGGCTTTTCAAGTTCACCTGCAAGCACAATTCCTGCCAGGAAAAGCAAATACTCTGGCAGATGAACTAAGCAGAAACCTCATGGATCCCAACGAATGGAAACTGGATCCAGAAGTCTTCAAAATGATAATAAGGAAATGGGGATGCCCAGACATAGATCTATTTGCCTCCCCTCACAACTGTCAGTTGTAGAGATTTTGCACAAGGATTTACCACAAGCAAGCATGGAAAGTGGACACCCTATCATTCAGCTGGAAAAATCTAACAGTTTATGCTTTTCCCCCACTGCCTCTCCTTCCCAGAGTGCTCCTAAAGGTCGGACAAGAGAAGCCAAAAATGATTCTGATTGCACCAGTCTGGCCACGGCAGCACTGGTACTCCATCCTAAAGAGCTTGTCTCAAGGTCCAGCATGGATATTGCCTCAAACTTCTCACTTGCTGACCCTACAAAGCAATCGGATCCTGCACAGCTAACTCAAGACCTTAAATCTGGCAGCATGGCGGATAATGTAGCCATTCAGAACACTCCTTTTTCAAAAGCTGTTATGGATGTTATCTTGGAGGCCCAGTACCAGAAAATCTTATGCAGAAAAATGGAAGAGATTCTGTGCTTGGAACCAGGACCAAGGCATTGACACGTCTGTACCAAATATTCCTCAGATTTTACAGTACCTAACTGAGATGCTGAACAAAGGCCTTTCTTTCTCATCAATTAAGATTTATGCCTCTGCCATTTCTGCACATTACAATACAGAACCACCTATCTTTTCTCATCCTTTAATAAGCCAGTACCTCAGAGAGGCCAAAAACATTAGGCCTCCAAGGAGAGCACCAGTTCCGGCTTGGGACCTCAATTATGTTTTGGAAAAACTCACACTGCCTCCTTTCGAGCCAGCATCAACAGCGGATATTAAATTCTTATCCTGGAAAACAGCTCTGCTCCTAGCCATAACCTCTGCAAGGCGAGTCTCGGAGTTACAAGCATTCATGGCTGTGGAACCTTTCATCATTTTTCATCCAGGCAAGGTTTCTCTGAGGACCAACCCTACATTTATGCCTAAGGTGGTGTCCAGTGTGGCCCTCAATCAAACCATTCACTTGCCTACTTTTTTACCCAAATCCACAGAACAAGGGTGAGAAAAATCTGCATTCTTTGGACATACACAGGCAGTTACACTTCTACTTGGACAGAACTGAAGATTTCAGAAAGGCTGAGCAACTTTTAGTGTCATATCCTGCAGGATCACAAGGAAAGGCTATCTCAAAACAGACTATTTCTAAATGGATAGGCCATTGCATCCGTTTCTGCTATTCTCAACATGGCAAATCGGTGCCCAAGGGCATTAGGCCTCATTCCACCAGAGCAGCAGCCTTCCTCAGAGGAGTACCAACCAAAGAAATCTTAGAGTCTGCAACTTGGGAGTTCAGTGCACACCTTTACAAAGCACTACCACTTGCCTCTCTAAGTCCAGAACAGGCTTCGCCACTGCAGTTCTGCAGGGCCTCATAGCCTCTCCTAATCCTACTTAACCCAGCCACCCATCCTCAGCTTTGGGATTCAACCCAAGAGTAATGACTGCAACAGTGAAACACTATGAACATAGTACAGATGTTCTTCATCTCACATTGCTGCAGTCCTTACACTTGGGTAGTCCGCTGTCCTCGGTCGGCCCGAATATCAAAGTATAAGGCTGACGTCGGTCAAGGCGCATTTGACTGACATCAGGACGTCAGGGTACAAATGCGCATGACCGACGTCTTATCCTCAGTCTTTTTTGCCGCATGGTCCGATGCAGAAGCAGCGTTGCAAGTGCCGGTTGGCGTTCTGAAATTGTTTGGTTTCGGAGTTTCAGACCGAGTCAAAGTTGCCTAAGTACCCGGTTGGGCACTATTTTGGTTTTTTCTTGCCTCAGTGGTTTACCGGATGTCAGAAAAAGTAAATAATTGTATTTCTTGTGGGAAACAGATACCGCATAGAGACTACCATACTTTGTGTATTCCTTGTTTAGGGCCTGAGCACGACGTTGTTGGGTGTCGCTCTTGTGCTAGATTCAATAAGCGCACTATAAAGAGAAGGTTAGATTGTGCCAGGTTAGTCTTCGGGAAGCGGTGCAATTATAAAATGCCGTCGGATGCTCCGACGCCCGCTTCTTCGAAGAAGCGCAAGGACAAAGCAGTTAAGCCTAGGCTAGAAGAGCCGTCTGTACCAGACGCCGGTTCTTTAGAGGCATCGGTGGAGCCGGTGGTTCCACCGGAGGTTTCTTTGGGATCCCAGGGAGAGACTTTGTTATTGCAGGATGTGGCGCCTCAGGAGGCAGGTCAGGCTGATGGGGCTTCTCAGGTTACTATACTCCCCTCCCTTCCTAGGGTGGTTAGGCCCTCTCCTTCTGTTTCCAAGGCTTCTCCCAGAGGCAGGCCAGGTTTAGCTTCAGTTGGTGTCACTCCTAGTTCTTCAGGAACTGTGCCCAAGAAGCATATGCTTAAAATGGCAGAAGATTTGATTACTTTAATTAGGGGTTCTTTGCCCCCTCCTGATAAGAGGCCTAGGGTGGAACCTGAGCTAGGGAGTTTTGAGCAGGCTTCGGATGTTTCAGAGTCTTCGGCTGAAGACTTGCAGGAGTATTCACCTTATTCTGATTCTGATGTGGATGATTCTACTCCTTCTGCTTCTCCTCCTGAGGATTTTTCTTTTTCAGAAACTCTTCATTCCATGAGGGAGCATTTTAAGTGGGAAGGTCAGGACTTCTCTGATTCCAGGAAAAGGCTTAGGGAATTTTTGTTTTTACCCCAGCATAGGCCTTTGGCTATACCTCCTGTTTTGGATGTGGTGGAAGATGTTTTTACAGAGGCTTCTCTTAATCCTGATTCTTTGCCTCCTGCTCCTGTTAAACTGGATAGGTATTACAGGGTGCCTGAAGCTCATAAGTATCTTTTTAAGAGTCCTAGGGCAGACCCAGAAACTGTTAGTCAGGGGCCTAAAGGTGTTAAGGCTTCTGTTGTCAATAATCCGGTTCCTTGAGATAAAGAGGCCAGGGCCTTGGATAGATGGGGAAAGAAAGTTTATACTTCCTCCACTCTAGCTATGAGGGCTTTGAATTGCCAGTTTCACATGTTGAAATACCAAAACTATCTCCTTTCTCAATTGAAGTCTAAGGTTGATGCTCTGGCGGAAGGTATTGATTGTAAAGAGTTACAAGATTTAGTACATGTTTCTGAACAGGTGGGTAAGCATTCTTTGCAATGTGGTTTTGATGCTGTACAGGCCTCGTCTAGGGTGGCTGCCACTGGGTCAGTTCTTCAGGCACGCCTGGCTGAGGGATCAGAATTTATCTGACCATGTTAAAACAAGGATTTTAGATGCTCCTTTACAATCTGATGTGTTGTTTGGTTCTCCTGTTGAGACAGTCTTAAAGAAAATGGAAGACAAGGCTAAGTCTATGCAGACTGTTAAAGATTTTTTGCAGGTTCAGCCTCCAAAGTTTAGTAGAAATTGGCCTACTAAGGGGTGGACCTTTCCTTCTTATGATTCCCAGTCTAGGGGTAGATCTAGACGTGGTAGGGGCAGAGCTCAGGGCTCTTTCAGACCTAGAACAGGGAGTTCTCCTGCACAGTCTTCGGGTGAGGGCAGGGGTCAGTCCTTTCGTAAACAGACCCAATGACCTACCTTTTCAGCTGCCAGAGCCTGCTCGTCTGGCAGCACCTTTGGGAGGAAGGTTGGCACTTTTCAAAGAAAATTGGAGTTTAATTACCCAAGACAGATGGGTATTGGATATCATTTACCACGGTACAGGTTTTATTTTCATACCTTGCCTCCTTTCACAGGCATGCCAGACGTTCCTCCTCAACAAAGAATAGAGGCTCACAAGCAAATTTCTCTGTTACTCCAAATGGGGGCCATACAGCCGGTCCCTATGCCAGAAGTGGGCCTAGGATTTTATTCTCGCCTGTTCCTAGTACCAAAGAAAGGGAACACGTGGAGACCAATTTTGGACTTATCTATCCTCAACACTTATCTGGACATTCCCAAGTTCAAAATGTTGACGTTACAGCAGCTTTTACCTCTGCTGGGCAAAGATCATTGGATGGTAACCTTGGATCTCAAGGAGGCTTATCTTCATGTGCCTATCAGACTGAGTTGCAGGAAGTATCTGCGTTGTCGAGCTGGGACTTCTCATTATCAGTTCTCTGCATTGCCCTTTGGCTTAGCTACTGCCCAGAGTGTTCACGAAGGTTCTGGCTCCAGTGATAGCTTTCCTCAGGTTAAAAGGAATACAGATCTATCCTTATTTGGACGACTGCCTGATTCTGGCTCAAGGAAGGGCCGAGCTTGTTCATCATTTGGATTATGTGATAGCAGTGCTAAGATGCCTGGGGTATTCTGTGAACGAAATAAAGTCCAGTCTAGTACCCTCTCAGGACATGTGCTTTCTGGGTGTGAGACTGAATACAGCATCCCAGATGGCCTTTTTGACCCCGGACAAACAAAAGAATCTTTCCCTTTACTTTCATCAGTTGTCTCATCAGTCCAGGCTGACTGCAAGGACAGTCCTTCAAGCCTTGGGGTTCATGGCATCTTGTATTCTGGTGCTTCCCAATGCCAAACTGCATATGAGGAAGCTACAATGGTATCTCAAAAATGTATGGACACAGCACTGCCAGGATTTGGACACGGTCATTCAAATAATACCTTGCATTCAAAAGGAATTGAAGTGGTGGGCTCAGGAATGTCACCTAAACAAGGGACTCTCTGTGACCCGGCCAGAGGCGAGTCAGATTCTAACGACAGATGCCTCAGACAAAGCTTGGGGAGCTCATCTGAATGGAAAGTGGATACAAGACAAGTGGCCTGCCAGACTACAACATCTACATATCAACTTGAAAGAGATGTTAGCAGTCCAGTTTGCATTAATAGCTTTCAAGGATTTACTTCTTCCAGAGCAGGTGTTGATTCTAACAGACAACACAACTGTCATGTGCTACATCAACAAGCAAGGCGGAACACATTCTTATCCTCTATGTAGGCAAGCAATGATTTTGTGGGAGACTGCTCTCAGTTTACAGCTAAATCTTCAGGCAAGGTTTCTGCCGGGAGCACAGAACTCCTTAGCAGATGTGTTGAGCAGACAAATTATGGATCCCCACGAGTGGAAATTGGATCCTCATGTATTTCAGAAATTGACAGTGTCATGGGAACTCCAGACATAGATCTGTTCGCTTCTCCACTAAACCATCAGCTGCCAAAGTTTTGCACAAAAAGGTTTCATCCCACAGCTTGGAAAGTGGATGCTCTTTCCTTCAGTTGGAGCAATCTTCATGTGTATGCCTTTCCGCCTCTGCCTCTCCTCCCAAAGGTACTACTAAAGGCCAGACAAGACAAGCCAAGGATGATTTTGATAGCTCCAGATTGGCCTCGACAGCATTGGTACCCATTACTGAGAAGCCTGGTACAGAAGCCTCCATGGCCTTTGCCTTGATTCCACACCTGTTGTCTCAGGAGGACAGTCATTTGCTCAATGTCAAGCTTCACTCTCTGCACCTAACAGCCTGGCATATTCTGTTTTGAACCATAGTGGGCCTCCACTTCCACAGCAAGTTTTGAATGTTATTTTGGAAGCTAGAAGGCCTAGTACAAGGAAAGTGTGCAGATAAATGGAAGAGATTTTTATTTTGGAGTGCAGCAAAGGATTTTGATGTTTCTGAGCCTAATTTAAGTGTGGCTCTTCAATATCTTACTGAGTTATTGGACAAAGGTTTGTCCTTCTCTTCTATTAAGGTTCATGCTGCAGCAATTTCGGCTCACTATGATTGTGACCCACCATTTTTTCTCATCCTTTGTTCAAGCAATTTCTTAGAGGGGCAAAAAATATAAGACCCCACCAAGAGCTCCTACTCCTGCTTGGGATCTCAATTTTGTGTTGGACAAACTCACTCTACAACCTTTTGAGCCTGCAGCTACTGCTGAATTAAAGTCTTTGTCATGGAAGACTGCTTTTTGTTAGCTATTACCTCTGCAAGAAGGGTTTCTGAGTTGCAGGCCCTTATGGCGGTTGAGCCTTTCTTAATTTTCATAAGGATAGGGTATCTTCACGTACTAACCCTTCCTTTATGCCTAAAGTGGTTTCTAGTGTGGCTTTAAACCAAACTATTCATTTGCCTACTTTTATGCAAATCCCAAAATAAAGGGGAAAAGATTTTGCACACTTTAGATGTACACAGGCAGTTGCGATATTATTTGGACAGAACTAAAGGGTTCAGGCAGTCTCAGCAGTTATTTGTTTCTTTTGCTTTGAGTTCTCAGGGCAAGCCTGTGTCAAAACAAACTATTTCTAAGTGGATTGGGTTTTGCATTGCTTTCTGTTATTCCCATCATGGCAAGGACATTCCAGCTGGGATTAGGCCTCATTCCACTAGGGCTACTGCCACTTCAACAGCTTTTTTGAGGGGTGGCAACTAAGGATATTTTGGAGGCAGCTACTTGGAGTTCAGTGCATACTTTCTCTAGGCATTATCACCTTCCACTGCACTCTAAATCCAGGGCTGGTTTTGCCACTGCTGTTTTGCAGGGCATTTTGGCAGCTCCTGCTTCATTATAGTTTGGCCATCCTCCCTTACCTCTGCTTTGGGATTCTACCCAAGTGTAAGGACTGCAGCAATGTGAGATGAAGAACATAGTACAGTTTTGTACCTACCATAAATGTAGATGTTCGAAGATCCACATTGCTGCAGTCCAATTTACCCTCCCTCCTTCCCCTCTGTAGTTAGAGGCAGTTGTGTGGGTTGGGTTGTCAATATGAGGTATATTGTATATATTGTACATATTTTTAGTGTTAGGATGGTTGGTTGGTTGTTTGTTGTCTTTGGGTTTTGACCTTTATTTTTAGGGTCTTCTGACATCTGGGGCAAGAAAAGACTGAGGATATGATGTCGGTCATGCGCATTTGTACCCTGACGTCCTGATGTCAGTCAAATGCGCCTTGACCGACGTCAGCCTTATACTTTGATATTCGGGCCGACCGAGGACAGCGGACTACCCAAGTGTAAGGACTGCAGCAATGTGGATCTTCGAACATCTACATTTATGGTAGGTACAAAACTGTACTTTGTGTACCTACCGTAAATGTAGATGTTCGAGTGTATTCACTGTTGCAGTCCAGGTTACCCTCCCATCACCCCCCTTCTCTTTGCTGGGACTTATCTACGCTTCTGTATCCTATACAACCTTTTTGGTGTATTTGTTTGTAGATGAAGGAAATGTTATTTTTGTGCATGCATTTCTTATTGCTATATTTTTCAGCCTACCTGTTTGGGGCACCTGACATCTGGGGCAAGAAAAACTGAAGAAAATGGCGTCGGCTGCATCTGTTTATACCCCTGGCGCACTGATGTCAGGGAAGAGGTGACCGCAACCGACGCCGGACCTAGACTTTGGAATTCTGGCCGACTGCGGGTAGCCTGCCAGCAGGATAACCCAAGAGTAATGGCTACAACAGTGAATGCACTCGAACATCTACATTTATCGTAGGTACACAACTGTACTTTCCTCACCACTCACTTGTTTTTTGGGGTTTCTGTAGTGGTGGTACTTGAGCCACCATGGTTGGGGATCAGCCACATCCTCTTTGGCTGTTTCATTGTTCAAACTGGTCATGGATCTGTGAGATGCTGCAGGAGATGCTTCTCCAGTTGGCTAAGAAAGAGCCCTCTTGACATCATCTACTCTGTCTTCTTTCACGGTGGGGTGGTTCCTGCAAATAAAAAAAAAAAAGATTAGACATTGGTCATCTGAAGATGATTTTCCTTCCTTACCCAGACATTTATTACAGACTGTTAATCCTGGTGCTTAGAAATCATTACTTGAAGGCAGTGTTAGTAGAGAAGTTCCCAGGGAACATTTGTTAGATGAACCATCCCTCCTGTTTTGCCATCCTTGGAGGATGTGTTTAGTGCTGCCTGTAATAATCATGACTGTCAAATCTTCAGTCTCCAAAAAGGCAAAGTACCTCAAACTAACAAATTTTTGTTTTCCTATCTTAGATCAGACCTAGTGGCTTCTTTGATCTATTTGCCAGCTGAAAATAGACTTTTTTTCAGTGCTAACCCTTCACTTATGGATAAAGGTTAGGTATAGGACATATTTGTTAAGCAAAGTTTCTCTGTCCATTTTGGCACACAGAATTAACTACTAGGCACATTTTTGGTAGTTTATTCTGAGCTCTGTAGACGCTTAGAGGAAATATGCTGTCACACTTTAGAATGTAGCTTATACCTGTATCTTATTTCAAATCTGTCCCAAGTATCTAAACATGCTTTGAAGAATGTGTATGATTGTGCAGATAATATGTTTAGGGCCACTCCTAAAGTTTTGAGGAGATATGTCTGGATACATAACTAAATGATCTGAAGTAGGGACTTCATTTGTTAGCAACCTGTGGGTCTTGGATCCGATATCGGATCCGAGCCGGCAACTTGTTTCATAGCTAATGGATCCGAGCTCCTAGCTCCTTCCCTCACCCATAATCCCCTGCCAACCCTCCATGACCTCAGATCTAGTTTGCCGCGCTTGTGGATGGCGGGATTTTTTTGAGCTCTTAGCGAATATTGTCAGTTAAGTGTAAATTTCTAAAACTTTCTTCTTCGTTAACTTTAAAAAGTGTGTAAGAGTCAGGTTCCCTGTATTTTATATTTTTTTATATAGTTTTTTCCCTCCCTTCGCTGGTCGTTGGTGAGTGTGTGTTTTGGGGCCTGTGTGTTTGTGTAGCACTTTTTCTTCAGTATGGCTGAGGCCCCAAAAGCCATTTTTTCAAAATGTACCGAGTGTGGCCATAAGCTCTCCCCGGCTGATGGCCACACTCAGTGCGTTCGGTGCCTTGGGGTTGAGCACCTCTCCTCAGGCTGTCCAATTTGTGCAGCGTTCAACCCCAGGGCACTGAAAGAGCGGAGGTCGAAGCTGGTCCTGGCGGGACTTTTGCCCCTGGACTCTGCTCCGGCCTCCGCTCCTCCCGTGGCACTACCACAGGCTGTGGTCATTGCCACTCCTGCCCCCCTTCCTCCGGCCGGGACTCAAACTCCCGCTAAAGCGCCGGAGGACAGGGAGGCTAGGAGGGAGAAATGGAGGGAGAAGCACCATAAGCGGCGGGCCGAGGCCTCCGCTTCGGCCCCGCCAGCTAAGCGGGATTCTCCCTCCACAGCATCTAGGTCTCCTCCTCCTCAGCTCTGATCTCCTTGCTTCTCCCCAGGACCCGAGGAGGAGGCCCGATCTCCATCGAGGTCATCGAGGCGGCATTCCAGGCCTGCCTCGGTGGCCTCAAGATCAACTTTCAGTATGTCAGATGCAGACTTGGACCTTATGATGCGAAGGTTCATCCAGGCCCAGCTGTAGGATGTGAGTGCTCTTGCCTCCTCCTCCCCAGCTCGACACTTTTTTTGCTCCAATTGCTCCTTCTCCGACCCACTGCCCGGGTTTGGAGCGTCCGGAGCCGTGGGTGGGTCAGCGCCGACAGTAATTGGTACTTCGGATCCGACCCTGCCCTCGAGTCTGTCGGATCCGACCTCTCGGAGCCGTGGGCCGAGCTTTGGATCCGAGGGATTCAGTGTGCCTTCGGCTCAGTACAGGTCGGAGCACACTAGTCCTTCGGATCCGATGGTCTCGACGCCGGCTCCGATCCCTTCATCGGATCAGAGTGGGAGTCGGCCCTTGGAGCCCAGGGAGAGTGGTTCCCCCTCAGCCTTCGATGTAGTGGAGAGGGCTCTGTCGAGAGCATCCGGACCCCCGGCCCTTGTCTCTGCTCCACCCTGCACTCCCTCTCTGCTGGGCCAGGCTTCCATCACCCGGCCACAGGGACAGCCTGCTTCGATGTCCCAGGATGTTGCTGGCGGGACCTCCTCGGACAGCCCCCCCCGAGGAAGTGCCTCGCAAGCACAAGTGCAAGAGGAGGCACGTGGACTCCCCTGAGTCCTTAACTGAGGACACTGACTTGGATGAAGGGGAAGGCTCCCCAAGATTACCCCCTGAGGATGTCTCCTTTGGAGACATCATGGAAATGCTTAGGATCAGAGGTGGGTTGTCTGCCCCCAAGGCTTCCTCCGACGAGTCCGTGTTTCTGGAGGCATTCGAAGCAGGCCCGTCTACCTCTTGGGTGTCCCCTCTGGCCGACCCCCTGGTGGACCTTATTACCACCAGGGCGTGGAAGGACCCGGACACCGTGGAGCCAGTCCCAAAATGCCCGGACAGGATACTGAGCCCCCCCGCAGACCGGTCACACTGGAGCAAGGGTCCCCCCGTAGATGCCATGTTGACGGCGGCAGCCACGAAGAGGGAACTAGCTCAGGAGAGCCCCTCAGTCCATCCACCGAGCAAGGAGTCCCGCTCGATGGATCGCTTAGGGAAGCGAGTTTTTAGTTCAGTGACCTTTTCGATAAGGTCTCTGAACTATATGGCACACGTCATCAGGATGCAGCGGGATCTTATCAAGGAATACGCTGCCTTCCCCCCTGAGTCCATGTCTGCGGAGGACAAACAGTTATACTCCACCTGAATGGCCACTCTAGGATCTATTTAAATACCTCTATGCGGCTATTGTCCACGCCACCGAGGGAGCCGCTAGAGCTAGCTGAGCGGGCCTAGTCATGAGACGTCAGGCCTGGCTCCGTCATTGTGACTTTGCGGAGCCTTTTAAAGCGTCCTTTGCGAACGCCCCTTTTGATGGTTCTGCCCTGTTTGGCAAAATGGTTCGCGAGACACTAGTCCAGAGCGAGAAGGATGGGAAGACGTTGTCTGCCGTCGGAGTCCACTTCTCTGCTCCCCAGCGGTCCTTTTCGAAGAACCAAAAGGGTCAGAAGAAGATGTGGTTCCGGAAATCGCAACACTCCCAACCCGCTCTGGACAACCAGTCCTTCCGTGGCAGAGGAGGACAGGGAGGACGCCGCCCCAGGGGCAGAGGGGCTCCGAGGAACTTTGGGTCCAGAGAACTTTTCTCTGACCAGCCCACGCAGCAGCCCTGAAGGGTTGCCCGGCTGCTCCACTCTGGAGGCAGTCGGGGGGCACTTCTCAGAGCACCTAGCAGCATGGGAGTCCATCACGACAGACCACTGGGTGCTTCAAATTATATCCAGAGGGTACAAAATTCCGTTACTTCATGTCCCCAAATTCATGAACGTCCCCGATGTACCACCCGATCAGAGGGAGGCTGCAGTTGCAGAGATTCAGCAGCTGCTAGAAAAAAGAGCCATCCAGCCCGTCCCCCAAGACCAGCTCGGATTAGGGTTCTACTCCAGGTTCTTTTTGGTGCCAAAAAAGACGGGGGGACTTAAGACCAATTCAAGACCAGTCCCATTTGAACCGGTCGGTAACCAAGGAAAAATTCCGAATGGTTACTCTTCAATCTATTCTCCCCCTTCTAAGGGAGAACGATTGGATGTGCTCTATAGACGTCAAGGATGCGTACTACCACATTCTGATGGACAGACGATCCAGGAGGTTTCTCCGCTTCCGGCTGGGAGCCAGTCACTACCAGTTCAGGGTCCTTCCCTTTCACCTCACCACAGCCCCCAGGGTGTTCGCCAAGGTGTTAGCGGCCCACCTGAGACTCCAGGGAATGCAGGTCTTCCCATACCTGGACGACTGTCTCCTGACCATCCCAACAAGGCATCTACTTTGCTCAGCCAGAGATTTCTTTCTCCGCCTAGCCCCCCATTTAGGCATCGCCATCAATGCCGACAAATCTTTTCTGGCCCTGACACAAGTCATAGAATTTATAGGAGCCAGAATAGACACCAAAGATCTACGAGCCTTCCTGACGTCAGAATGACTACGGAATTTGCAACTTCATGTGCGGGCCATCCTCCAGTCAGAAGCACCACCGGCGGAATTGGTCCTGAGGGCACTGGGCTCCATGGCGGCAGCGATAACGCTCCTTCCATGCGCCCGTCTGAACATGAGGGTACTGTAGTGGACCCTTCTAGTACAATGGTCCTTTCTGTCCTTTCCTCTCCATCACCCCATCACCATCAGCAAGGCTTGCAGGAGGGCCCTATTATGGTGGCTTCATGCTCCGGATCTCCATACGGGCCGACCCTTCTGCACCTCTCCCCCTCTCGCCACGCTGACCACGGACACCTCCCTCCTCGGGTGGGGGGGGGCATCATTCAGGCAGGACCATCCAAGGCACGTGGAACGATAGAGACCTCTTTGCATATCAACGATCTGGAGATGAGAGCGGTGCTGTACGCGTTGCAAGCACTTCAGAATCTCCTCCCCGTAGGAACTATTGCAATTCAGTCGGACAACATGTCTGTTGTCTGCTACATCAACAAACAGGGGGGAACCAGGTCTTACCCTCTATGCCGCGAAGCCATGAGAGTGTGGGAATGGGCGATTTCCACAAACCGCTTTCTGATTGCAACGCACATTCCGGGGCGGGCCAACATCCTAGCAGACAAACTCAGCCGCACCCTTCTTACCCCTTATGAGTGGTCTCTCAACCCACTAGTAGCGTAGCAGATATTCGCAATATGGGGGCAACCCTGCTGCGATCTTTTTGCTTCTCCCTCAAACACCAAATGCAACAATTTCTTCGCTCTGATTCCCCCTCCAGGGGAAACTCCAAGAGACGCTCTGGTGCATGCTTGGCCGCCCGGTCTACTTTATGCCTATCCTCCTCTACCCCTGATGCTGCAGCTCTTACAGAAAGCCTCACGGTTGGGGAGCAGGATGATCCTCATTGCCCCATTCTGGCCTCTGCAAATTTGGTTCCCTTACCTGTGGTCTCACCTAGTGAATCACCCCTGGATTCTGAATCCCAGTCCAGATCTAATCTCCCATCCGTCGGGCTTGCTGACCCCAAATCTGGACAGTCTGAAGCTGACAGCTTGGTTGCTCCAGTTCCACTCCTAGTTAGGACTCCCGGTATCTCTTCACCAGTCAAAGCCATCCTCGTGGCAGCGCATAAACCTCAGGAAAGTGTACTGCAGTAAATGGAAACGTTTCTCCGTCTGGGAGGAGCATCATAATCTAGATCCCTTTACGGCTCCTCTTCCAGCCATACTAGACTTCCTAACCAAACTTTTTCAGGAAGGCGCTAGTTGCTCAACTGTCAAAGTACAATTGGCTGCCATCTCCCATTACCATGTGGGACATGACACAGGGCCCTTGATGTCGGCCAGATTGTGTAAAACCTTTCTCAAGGGCACCTTTGTGCTCAGACCCCCTATAAAAGAAGCCGTACCCCCTTGGGATCTTTCACTAGTTTTTCAAGCCTTGACTGCTTCACCATTTGAACCTGCCGCTTCAGTGGATCTGAAATACTTGTCCTGGAAAACAGCATTCCTTGTAGCCATTACTTCAGCGAAAAGAGTTTCAGAGCTTCAAGCCCTTTCTGTGAAACCTCCTTACTTGATCTTTCATCCCGAGTGTACCTCAGGACCAATCCCTCCTTCCTTCCTAAAATAGCATCAGAAACCAATATAAATTAATCCATAAATCTACCGGTCTTCTTTCCTAAATATCAGAATAAAGGAGAGTACAAGCTGCATTCATTAGATGTTCATAGGCAGCTGCGTTTTTATACTCATAGAACCGCTGGTCACAGGCAATCCGACCAGCTGTTCATTTCCTTTGCCAAATTTAATTTGGGGAAAGCAGTATCAAAAATCTCCTTGTCACGCTGGATTTCCCAATGTATTCTTGTAGCGTACCAAGCTTCTGGGAGACCCACACCTGAAGGAGTTTGCGCACATTCCACTCGTTCCATCTCTACTTCTGTGGCCTTCAAATCTAGAGTTCTGTTGGATGATATTTGTTCGGTAGCCACTTGGGCCTCATCTCATACCTTTATTAACCTCTACAAACTGGACGTAATTTCTAGAGGGAGAGCATCCTTTGGCTCTGCGGTGCTCCACAATATCCTTCCATGATGGCCACCCAAGATTCAGGTAGCTGGGGACTCTGTCCCACAGGTTGCTGACAAATGAAGTCCCTACTTCAGATTAAGAAGTTATGTACTCACCATAACGTTCCATCTGAGTAGGTGGCTTCATTTGTCTGCGACCATCCCCCCCTCCTTCCCCTTGGCCTTCAAAATGGATCTATGTGAGTTGTTTTATTGGAATACTCTTTTTGGGTATCTATAGAGGGGCAAACTTGATCTGAGGTCATGGAGGGTTGGCAGGGGATTATGGGTGAGGGGAGGAGCTAGGAGCTCGGATCCATTAGCTATGAAACAAGTTGCCGGCTCGGATCCAAGACCCACAGGTTGCAGACAAATGAAGCCACCTACTCAGATGGAATGTTATGGTGAGTACATAACTTCTTATTTCCTGATAGTCTGATATTTTAAATTCTGCTTTGGCGAAGGTTTTGTTTGGCCTGTCCACTGCTTGAGTCCTCAAACAATTTGAAAGAGAAATGAATTCTGGAAATGTCTGTTTTTTTTTTTCAAATTCCCCCGTACAAATGTCCCAAATCCTCTATTCCCTTTAAGAAGCAAGACACAGTCCCTGCCAGCTACTGCCAAAGAGGGAGCAAAAAAAAAGATGACAGGAGGGAAGCCACAAGAAATGGTGATCCTTCTAAAAAGGGAGAGTCTGATACTTCAGAATAACTTTGCCAACATTCTTTCCCCCATCTCTCTCAATCTGTCCTAAAAACACTCTCTCTACATTCCTCTTTGGCAGCAGATTATATTAGACTCTTCAGTGATCAAAGGTAGGGTTACAGGTGTGCCAGATACATATATCGCCCATCGGGTAGTATCTCCACATCCTCAGAACCAAGCAGAGTTTTTTCCTCCATTTTAATATCTGCTTACTCCTAGTAGTCATAGAACAAGTGCCTTTAGATCAAAGGGAAAAAGGCTTCTACTCCAGAATATTTCTGGTTCCAAAGAAAGAGGTATCACGGAAACCCGTTCTAGGTATTTCCTTTTTCATCGTGTTTATGAAAGTACCAAAACTCAAAATGCTGACCCTTCAGAGTCTGTTGCCTCTTATCCCTTTTTTACATTTTGTGGTAGTATTAGATCTAAAGCAGGAGTGTCCAACCCGCGGCCTGTGGGCCGCATGCGGCCTTCCGAGGTCTTCCATGCGGCCTGCGACCCTTACATTGAAATTTCACTTATTTTCCATGTGTTTTCACGTCCGCGTCTTTCAGCTGGTCTGCGCATGCGCCAACAGCGTCTTTCAGCTGGTCTGCGCATGCGCCAAAACACAGTTCGGTCATTTTTTACATTTGCGGTAAAATTTCAGCTGAAGGAAGGAGTGAGATCACGGCGACGAAAGAGAAGACTCAGTGAGGAGGATTTATTTATTTTTACCCACGGACTACATCTCCACCAGTAAAAGGTAAGCTAAGCTATATGATTCTTTTACTACGACATTCAGGCACAATGATATGGATAAAAAAGGTACTGAAATGGACGGATGGATGGACAAGTAGCTTCCTCTGCACACATGATGAGAAAAACTTTGGGAGATCTACATCTCTGATTTTTTTTATTTTTTGTTTACCCTTTTCTTGTTTCTATGAAAGCAAAAAGTGCAAACTACACCAATGATATTACTGAAGAGCACTGTGCAGTACTTCTGATGTGGCGGACATCAGCTGTATCATAAAATATATATGAGAGCAGAAGTGTGAGTTACAGTGAAATATCTGAAGGGAGGTGTGTTGATCTCTCATCAGTGAGTATTCTGAAGCAATACGTCATGGTACAGTACATAGCACAGAGCTTCCAGTAGTTAGGCAAGTGACTGTAATAGGAATGTGGAGAGGGTGACCACAGCAAGGCATGCACTGAACAAGTTTTAGTCAGAGATAGATGCATGATACAGATGTTTGTCAGAAAATAATACACACTGTGGAGACGTTTACTCCAGTTAAGTGGTTGTAAGAGAAAAATGTTGCCAGATGAATGCTTTATACTGGTGCATCATGTGTATGCTCATACTGTACGTGAATAAGTTAACGTGATGATGTTGTAACAGAAATGTCCCTTAGTATGATGGCTGTCTACTGCTGTGCACATAGAAGGTGTATGCTGCAGGGCTATGACAACTTTTGTAGCAAAATCCATTTATTCCTGTTTTATAGCATTGTAAGCAGGCATGTCACAGAATTATTTATTGCACAGGTGTGAGTAAAGATGAAGTGTTTAAAACACAGATGCTTGTTAAGAGTAGTAAGTGCTGTCATAGAGCCTAACCTTTCATCTCCAGAATGTGGCACTACCACTCATTCTGTGGAACACTACCTCTCACAACGTAGAACAAGGGGACAGTATGTGAAGCACTTACTAACAGCTTCAACTAGGATGCTCAAGGGAAGGCTAACTTTGTTACTTTATACAAAAAGTTCATTTGATGAATTAATGTGATTCATTTCTATTTACCATGGATATCAGTTCAAATGTCTTAAGACGGAATGTGTGACAGACCCTTTCAGTACAGAACTGTGAGGAACATGGGGTTTCTAAAATTCAGAATGAGGAATGTTCCTCATAATGAAGTACACTTGGGAGGTGTGTGTTTTTCTTAGCTTAAGTCCATAAAAAGCACCATTTCTGATAACTGAGACAAAAGTTTCAGGAGTAAGACTGACCATTTTGAAGCAGTTCCATTTCAAAGATCTGGTTTAGCAAACATGTAATTACACCTTGCCTCACATTGGCCAATAATGTATCTGAGATATTTGTCTTAACACCAGCTGATTGCTTTTTGTGTTGTTAATCTAACTTTCAGCATCCACATCAGTAAGATATGAAGTATATTAGGAAGAAGAATGCTAAAATTGCAAAGTTTCTGGTTGCAAACTGTGCAACGCTCTAGTGGTGAGATCATAGGAATTTTTTTTGTTTAATTTCTTAGCAGAATACATCTTTCGGTCTCAAAATGATTTTGTATTGATTATAATTTTTTTTCACATGTATTTTTACTACATGCTGATTAGTTTGGAGTTTGACTTCTGCTGCAGGATGGCTCTTCATGCCCTTCTGTCCCCCATATATGAACTGCAATTATGCAGCATTACACTGGATTACATTTATTAATTTATTTATTGTTCAAATTCACCTACAATATAGCCATTTAGTTTATGACGCGTCGTTTGAGACTTTTTCTCTCTCTTTTTTTGCTCTTCAGTTTGTGAGAGACCTTTTTTTTTTTTGGGTCCTCACTTGCTGTTTGTCCCCAGACTATTTCTGTTGACTCAGTGCGGCCCTTGCAACCGAAAAGGTTGGACACCCCTGATCTAAAGGATGTTTATCACAATATCCCCATAGCCACAGGCTTCAAAAATACTGTGTACAGGTTAGTCATAATTTTATCAACCATCACAACAAATTGAAGGACTGTGTTTGGGAGGAAAAGAAGACAATAGTTAAGTGGGATAAGTTTTCTCCCAGAACATAGTGCTGGTCCCTGTTTTATGTTCTGGTGGACTTGTTCGTTGTTGAAATAATACGTTTTCTCCCCACAGAGCAAGGAGATTTAAGATTACTAGATTTGAATACTTGAAAGTTACACAGCTAAGACGCATAAAATGAATTAGTAGAATCTCAGTCAAATCATCTCCTAGTACAGCTGGTTAAAGAATGAAACTAGAGTTGTGATTCTAGTCCGCGGTGTTCTTTATCTTAGGCGGATGAGCTCCGCTGCAGACTTCCTGAGTAACCACTGTTAGAGGGTATTTAAGGGTTTTGTATCTGGGTGTTTCACCTTCACCTCCCCATAGGTGTGCCAGGTCTCTCTCATCTTGCTGATGTCATGGGGGTGTGGTTTAGATGGGATCTGCCTGATCTTGAAAGTTCATAGTACATTTCAATGTAAAACATAAAAAACATGTAAACAGTGTTGCATTAAACATAGAAAAATTTTATAAATCTTAGTTCTTGTTAAAGTTTATTTTGCTTCTAAATTCCTTCTCATTGTTTTCCATCCAATCCTTTGTGCTCAGAATGTTGATGTTTTGAAAGTAGGGGAGAAGGGCATCATTACAGTGGGTCATTTTGATGGAGCAAAGTGGGGTTGGAAAGCTGTGTTGATTTCAATAACCTTCTCTGGATCTGCATATTTAACTGAAAAGTTTCAAAACAAGTTGCCAAACATTTTTGGATTTTTCCTTGGAAATCAACCCGATTTAGACTTTGATGGTCATTGTTTAGAAAACTGTGAAAGTCATTTGAACGCCATGTGGTGTGGGTGCTGGGGGGAGGCATGCAATCTTTTTGTAGTTTATGGCAGCTCCTATACATAAGACAAGCAGCGTAAGATGGTAAGTCGAAGTAGGAAAATGATGCTGAAGGGGGGGGCCCAAAATAAGGAGAGTAGGATTTTGGATGCTGGCTCTTAAGAATGATAACCATGCAAAATATGTACAAAGCAGCAAAATATTCTGAGAACTAAGCCAACAATGGGAATGGAGAAATGACTCAGTGTATCAACAGCAAGCCTACCCAATGCCAGTAGACTGAAAAAATCCACAGAAACAACTTTCAGCAGCAGTGGAGTTCTCTGTTCCACTGTTGTGCTGTTTGAGTCTGCATAATCAAGTTTGGCTGTTGTGGGAGTATCCCTCACATGGGGTGCAGAGATTTTTCCCCCAGCAAAAAATATCTTTAAGGATCACCAAAAGTTGTTTAGACAGGTATTTTTTTTTCTTCATCCTCTTTACCTTGATTAGTTGGTATTTGGCAGATTTGCTGTTGAAGGATCAACATGACTCCCATCTCAGTAGCTTGCCCACCAAAGATGGTCCCTGATGTTAGATAAAACAGATATGTTCATATTGTTTTAACTATGAAGGGAGCAGTCCTTGGTGGGTTGCGCATATGCTTCTGCTGGGTAGCCCCATCCATCCAACCTCATCTTTTCGAATTTCGCTGAATTCTAGCCGGGGATAAACTTGTAAACATTGTAGTTTTTAAATCTTCATTGTTCTTTTTTTTTTACATTTTTAAATTTCAAGCTGTAACAGTGAAACATAAACAGAAATATAGGTGTGTTAAAGCAAGTGTAACTTTCAGTGGAAACAAAAATACAATTACTGTATGTGCAGTACAACTTTTTACATTATATACATACGAATTAATGGCAGAAGTTCTAAAGGTATACAGTAAAAAATGACACTTCAGATTCATATTGATTTATAAAGTAAGAGACCAGGTTAGTTCATATAATATAGCTAAAGAAAACAGAGACAGTAAGGTAAAACTGACCAATGTATGGGTGTATATGTTGAAGTTGTGAGCTCAGAGTAATCCAAGATTCAATCGTCTAATCAATTTAAGATGCATCCTTTGAAGAAATACAATAATGTAAGTTTGATATTTTGAATGTCTAAATATTTTGTAACTGTTACTATAAATGTATCTCATTTTAAAGCTTTCTGATTAAGCCGATTTTGAGATATGCAGTTTTAACAGTCCAAAACAAATAAATATGAATACATTGTTTTTGTGTATTGGAAAAGATGGAATGTGCAAAATGGCCAACTGCCATGAGAGAGTTTATTTCTGGGAGTACTGAAGTGACATTGGAGATTAATATTGACCATAATTTTTTCCACGGTCCCAGAATATATGCAGGATATCTGCATTATCATATCCACAGTCAGTACTTGACCCAGGGTATGCATAAAAATGTTTAATCTATTTAATTGAAGCAAGGTAGGCATTTTTTTGGGTCATAAACGGAGTGAAATACAATTTTTTGAAAGGGATGAATTTTATTGGGCTTTGTATTGAGAGATCCGGATCCACCAATGATGGGTCATAATTAGACCATATTTTTGAAAATAGATGTGTTTAGTAAAAGTTCAGTGAAAGTTCTAGGTTTTTTAGAGCTTTATTTTGTTGCAATATGGATAGCAAGTCCTTTAAAAATTATTAGTTTGATTATATTTTAATTTTGAGTTAATCAGTGTTACTATTTGGCTCACAATTGGGAAGTATCCTTTAGGCATTTTATAACTCAGACCCTCTGCTCCAAGACCTCAGTGGAGCAGAGGCCTTCGGGTCAGAGTAGACGTAAGCTGTTCACCGGATCTGACCAGTTTGTTGGATCCATCTGGCATGCTTTCCAAGCTTTGGATCTAACTAGGCTTTCAGATCCTACAGCACTGTCAGATCCCATTGTGATTCAAAGTTCCCCTTCTTAGTTCTCCAGGAAGTGTGATCCAACTCATCAGAGCAGATCCCCTTCTTGGGTACCATAGGGCTGTGGGATCCAAGGTTGGATCCCCGGCAAGATATGGCCACTCGTCAGCTTTGTCAGATCCTCCCAAAGTCTCTTTTCCTTGGATATGGATAGGATGAGGAGTTTCCTCAAGGCCCAAATCGATTTGGGGTTGCTGCCATCCACTGTCCATGTAGCTAGGGGACCCTCCCCATCTGCAGGACTCCACTCTCCTCCAACAGGTTTTGGAATGTCCAGAGTCTCTGGCTAGCTCTGTTCCGCTGTCCTCTGACCAGGGTGTGCCTCAGCTCCGAAGGGTTGGTCCGAGTTCCCTGAGTGTCTGTCTGGGTCCAGAGTTCTCAGACCGTTCCCTTCCCTTGGGAGCTTTGGCACTGGAAAGCTCAGGGCCAATGTCATCAGGGGCTTCGGTGCTGCATTGGAGTCCCTTCTGCATTCCCAGTTGGCCGTGGGGGAGGTGGGTCTTTGTCCAGCTCGTCGGCATTCCAGGTGGTAGAGAGGACCTTCTCCAGTCTGATAGTTACCTCTTTCTTCTCTAGGTCCTCCCAGCCCCTCTCAGGTTTGGGTGCTGAGGCCTCATCATCCGTCCAGGGTCAGCCCTCCCGTGAGTGTCTTCAGATGGATACTGCCCCACTTGGGTACCTGTCTCTTCAGAGTCCTCCCCTGAGTCCACCATGGAGTAATCCCCTCGAAAGAGAATGTGCAGGAGGGAGGCACTTGGACCCCCCACCCCAGATAGTTCCTCACCAAGGACACAGATTTCAAGGAGGGAGACTGGTCCCCCCAGACTTTCACCTGAGAAGGTTTTCTTCGAGGACAACCTCTAAGTTCTCAAGCAGAGAGGGGTCAGTCTTCCCCCAACCCTGTCTTCGGAGGAGTCCATTTTCCAGAAGGCCTTTGGGATGGGCCCATCTTCTATCTGGGTTTTCTCCCCGTGTAGATAAGCTTGTGGACCTTATCGGCAGGGCTTTGAAGGAGCCGGACATGGTGGAACCTGTGCCCAAGAAAGTGGATGAATTCCTCAGTCCTCAGAAGGATGTCTTTTTTGAGCAAAGGTCCCAGCCCATGTCCATGACGATAAAGTTGACTCGGGTGTACAGGAGTCCTCTTGCTTGGTGGCTTCAATCTCAGGACCTATTTCTAGGCAGGCCATTTTGTCTTTCCCTGTTCAAGGCCACAGTGAGAATGGATGCTTCCCTATTGGTGGGGGGGCATTTCCAGGGCAGGACAGTTCAAGGTACGTGGTCCTCAGCAGAGACCGAATTGCACATAAACATGCTGGAGATGAGAGCAGACCTAACGTTGTAAGCCTTTCGGGAGTGTCTCCCTCTGGAGAGTACAGCAGTTCAGATGGACAACATGACAGTCAACAAGCGCGGGGGGGGTGGTCTTATCCTCTCTGCAGAGAGGCCATGAGCATGTGGAAATGGACGATACCTTCCAGGCGCTTTCTTCTTGCAACTCTTTTATACCCAGGAGTTCCAATGTGTTGGCTGACCGACTCGGGTCCATTTTGAGTCCTCATGAGTGGTCCTTGAATCCCTCAGTGGCTAGACAAATCTTTGACCATTGGGGTCAACATTGCTGCAATCTTTTGCCTCCCCAGTCAACCACAAATGCAGCAATTACTTTTCCCTGATCCCTGCATCAGGGGAAGTCCACCCATGGATGCTCTACTTATGACTGGCCTCCAGGTCTCCTTTATGCTTGCCCTCCTGTTCCCCTAATAGCCAAAGTCCTTCAGAAAGATCATCGCCTGAAGACCCCTCTCATCCTCATTGTCCTTTTCTGGCCTCTGCACATGTGGTTCTCCTTCCTGAGGTCTCATCTGAAGTATCCTCCTTGGATACTAGATTCCATTCCGGATCTTATTTCTCATCCCTGGGGGCTTGCACTTTCCAATCTCCAGGCCCTTCTTCTGACTGCATGGTTTCTCCATTCCCAGTAATCCTTTTGCAGTCCAGGCTTCCTTCCCCAGTGGGGAGCATTATTTGGCTTCTCAAAAACCATCTACTAAGAAGGTGTATTCCAGTAAATGGAAAAGGTTTTCCATTTGAGCCAAACAATGAAATCTGGATCTTTTTTCAGCCGTTATCCCTGATATTTTGCTCTTATCTTCCCTTTTTCAGGATGGGGACAGTGTTTATACCATTAAGCTACAGTTGGCTGCCATCTCCAATTTCCATATTAGTGATGAGCCTACCTTTTCTTCCAAACTGTGTAAAGCCTTTCTGAAAGGGATTTTTCCTCCTTACACCCCCTATTAAGGATCCATCCCCTCCGTGGGATTTGACCTTGGTGCTGCAGTCCCTAATGCAAAAACCATTTGAACCAGCTGGTTCATTTGATATTCAGTTACGTTCCTGGAAGCTGACCTTTTTAGTGGCCGTTACTTTGGCCAAGAGGGTCTCTGAACTCCAGGCTTTGTACATTAAGCCTCCATTCGTGATCTTCCATAAAGACAGGGTATCCCTTAGAAGAAATACGTCCTAAAGTGGCATTGGAAGCTAATCTCAGTCAATTCATCTACCAGTTTTCTTCCCTAATCACTCTAATAGAAGAGAATACATCTTGCATTGTTTACATGTCCACAGGCAATTAAGTTTTTATCTAAAAAGGACTGAAGAGTTGAGAAAATCTGAGCAACTCTTTGTGGCTTGCTCTCAAAATAGAAAGGGCCAGGCAGTCTCAAAGTGACTATTTCATGTGGATTGCTGGTTGTATCTCCTCCATTTATGCTAGTAAGTATTTAGAAACTATCCAGACCGGTTAAGGTCCATTCTGCTAGGTCTGTTGCTACCTCTTCGGCCTTTTTGGTTAGACTTTCCCTTGAAAACATGTGTGCTGCTGCAACTTGGTCTAATCCACATATTTTATTTCGTACTACAAATTGGACTTGGTGACTAGGAACAGAGCTTCCTTTGGTTCCTGCATGCTCTGGCATATTCTTCATTGATGACGCCCAGGATGCATAGTAGCTGTGGACTCTGACCAATCTGTGATTAATGACACTGATAGCATCAGATAGTTATGTACTTACCATAACTTGGCATCTGTGCTGTCCAGTGTTATTCATTACATTCCCGCCATCCTTCCCCCTTCTTTCGGAGGGTTCTGGTGAGGCTGCATTGGCTTATATTGAGTGAGAAAGTTTCTGGCCTTCTAGTGCAGTTGTTTCGGCGTTTCTACTAATTTAGCGCACACATTCTGAGGGTTAGAAGGTAGCAAGGGGTTATGGGAAGGGGAGAAGCTTGAGATCTGGATCTGTCTAAAAGGTTGCCGGTTCAGATCCAAGACGCATCTGTGATGAATGACTGATGGCGCACAGATGCCAAGTTATGGTAAGTACATAAATCGTTATTCCATGCAGAGATTAAACAAGTGAGAGCAGAAAGGAACCTGTCTTGCATATTATTAATATGGGGATAATTAACTTGATAAATATGGTTGTTGGCTTCTGGAGTGGAATCTAGGAATATTTAGGAAAATTAAATTTACTTCTGCAAATAAGAATTGGATAGAAACCCTACACAGAGGCCTTAGCAACATCTAATGAAATAGCAAAAGTATAAGGCTTATTAGGATAAAGTTAGGGGTGGGTCTGTCTGTTTAACTTTACCTGATTTATATTTAGAAAGAAAAAAATGGTATAATTTAAGTCTGTTAGCATAGATGGATGCAAACATTTTTGTATTTAAATTTGAGAGCTGTGGGTTTGTAATTAATAGCGTGATCTTTATCATGTTTGGGAATTGAGATGGTTCTAGACTGATTCAAGTATGGATCGGTAATATTATTTTTAATTGTACAGTTGACCTGGTAAAGAATTTTTTGAAATGGATGAACTAAAATATTTACAAAATTCATAAGTGAATCCATCCAAACCTGGAGATTTACCCTTCTTTAGGAGTATAATAGAATGTTGGATTTCTTTTATGTTTATGGTTTAGATTCATAGGTTCATAGGTTGGTACTAGGCTATCTGCTCTAGGGCATTTATAAGCCTAGTCAGAGTATGTTTGGCTTTCGCCACCCTTTTAGATTAGTTGACTGTGCCTCTGTATAGGAGGTCACAGAAGGTAGCCCTTTTAAGGTTTGTTTACTGTACCTCTGTCAAGCAGCGACACAGAAGAGATCCCAGGGGTAAACTTACCCATCCATTCATCAAGATTTCTCTTGAAAGAGTGTCAGTGAGGGGCTCTGCCTGACGTGGATTGGGATTTTGTTCCAGAGTGAGGGGAGCCTCTGGGATATGAATCTGTCCCTCCAGCATGTCCTATTTATTTCTGTGCTGAGGTTCAGTTCCCTGGAGCATGTAGCTCTAAGGGATTTAGATTTCCTGAGGTGAAGCATGTCCATTAATTCTGGGTTGGACATGGCTTTATATGTCAGACACAGATCGCCTCTGAGTAGGCGGTACGCAACTGAGTAGAGCTGGAGTTTCTTTAGTCGAACTGCATAGGGCATCTGTTTGAGCCCCTTGATCCTCTTGGTGAGATACTTTTGGGGTCTTTCCAGTTGCTGAAGGTGTCTGATAAGGTACATCTCAAACAGGGCATTGTACTCAATTATGGGCCTGATAAGTGATGAGTAGAGGAATACAATGACCTCTCTTGATCTAGATGTGAACCCTTTCATGATAAGGTGGGCTATATAGAAGGTCTTTCTAACCACTTTGGCAATGTGATTGTCAAAGGAGAGATTGCTATCTACTTGGGTCCCGAAGTCCCTAATTACTACTTCCGTACTTAATGGATTACCACCTATGTGTTATTAATAACAATACACCACAACATTTGAAATGTTTTTAAACATATGTAGCTAGCCTCTATGAGCGTTTTTTGATATCTTGGATATTGCGTTGTATTATGCAATTTTGATTCCTTATGCTGCGTGTTTTTTTATATCTGGAACTATCTAGGAATTGTATATAGTTTTAGTTTTAAAGTAATAATTTTTTATATACATGTTCTCGTAAATGTTGTTTAATTATGCTAACCTGGAATTTTTAGTGACATATGAATTATAAGATCTAAATTTGGTTGCATAAATTCCTGTATCTATATAGTCTATATGGTAAACAAGTATTGTATTTAGGCATTTTATAATAAGTATTATTTTCATGTTCATTTTTATCATATTTATATTTACATTATATCAGTCTATTCTGCCACATTTTATTACGTGTTCTACAAGCTTAATGAACTATGTAGCTTAAAAATGAAACAGTTGAACAGTTGATGAGTTATCTTCTCCAAATTGATTAATTGTTTAATTGATTTATTTGATAAGATACTTTGTATATAAATATTGGATAGAATGAATTGATTTATAAACCTGAAGAAGCGTACCTTGGCAGTACGTGAAAGCGCTTGTTCCGATAATAAAAGACAATATTATTTTTACTATCGTGGTGACTTCTACTTCATTCTGTTTGCTGCTACGTGGATTTCTTTTTTGGTAGAAGTCTTTGGATGGTAGTATCCTGTTTGTATTTATTATTCTCGTTCTTTTCGGAATTTTCTACCTTCACACGATGGAAACATCTACAATTGAACTTGACTACAATCCTGGAATTAGGAGTAATGCCAGTGACTGGAACAATATTTTTCATCAACGTGACAATCCATTATTGAATTTAGAATTATATCTTCCTACCATCTCAAGGAAAACAGGTACCGTGGAAAATCTCAAAGAATTTTATAATGGTCTTGGAACTTGAAAATGATTTATATAAATTACATAGACTAATTTGGCAGAGAAGGCATTTAGAGGCATGCCTTCATTTCCATGTGATACCTCGAGGCATGCGAATTTTATGCATGCCCACCTATGGAGATAGTCACCCTGAACTTTTGAAAAAATGGCAACAATTGAACATAGACTTTAGTAATCAATACATAAAACTTTTAATTGATTACTTTACTCCCATCGAAAATGAGTTAGTTATAAAAGTGGAGGCTTTGCATAAAGATCTACTAAATCAATACAAAGGAGAAGTCTATGAGAAAAAACTTGATGCAATGTTTGTACAAGTCATCGCGTATAGTGATAGACTGCAGCAATTAAAATACAAAAAACTTCAAAGAGACTATCATGATTTTTTATCTGGACAAATTTTTGTTTGGCCCAAATATGGTAATCAATCCAATGCTCGACAAAATCATCTGCCTTATGCTGATAACAGTACTATTAATGCAATAGACCCCATGGAGTCTTTAAATTCGATCAATGTGGAGATGACGTCATTGTCAAGCACCGGCAAACAAGATGAGTTGCCAACAAGCGAAACGCCACCACCGAACCAACAAGCTCTAAAGGAACCACTTTCCCTTGGAGCGAGACCCAAACTTGGTACAGGTTTAGCTCCAAGTACTTTTTTACCGTTACCAGTGGAATACAGAAAAAGAGTATCGCCGCAGTCCAACAGTCGAGGAAGAAGAAAAAGGAAGTACTCTGGGGAGACCACCGAGGTAAGGAGAAAGAACAGGAATTGAGGCAACTGGTATTTAATTTTTCGAGTCGTGAACTGACTATGCATGAAGTAAATCTTCTGAACAAAGGACTTTCCTTTATTCCATCCCAGGGTAGTAACCTTTCAGAAGTTCTGATTGATTTACATCTTTTTGCGAGAACTTTAACATTAAAATTACTGTTTAAAGACGCCAATACGCCTAATTCTAATACTGGCGAACAATTTAAATGTAAAAGTATGTTTATACCTGCTCTTCTGCCGAATGTTGAATGTTTTGTAAGGTCATGTGAACAAGATTTGTATGTTTATTTTTCTGAAGGTAAACCTAAGCAGGTGTTTCATAATTTAAATGCAAATGAGAAATTTTCACTCAAGAACTTGCAGCAGGATGATAATTTAGTATTTAAACCAGCTGATAAGGGTGGAGGTATAGTGGTAATGGACTCCACCCTATACACTAAATTAATGCTTGATATGCTGAATGATGATGCTGTCTAAAAATAAACATAAGCAGTTAATATATACTGTGAAACAGGTCCAAGATACTTTATATGACCTCTTAATGTGCAGACAAATTCTTAAGGAATTATATGAATATTTCCTGGTGGATCCCCCCCTTATTCCTGTGATTAAAGGCCTTCCTAAAGTACATAAAGGGGTTTTTCCCCCTCCTTTACAGCCAATAGTATCTGGTGAAAAATGGGTAACTGAGAATATCTCTCGCTATATTGAATCTAAATTGGGACCTTTAGCCAGAAATATACCTACCATTTTGAAGGATACTCATGAACTATTAAGATTTACAAACTTTAGCTATAGATAATGCTATACCTCCATCAACTATTTTGGTATCATTGGATGTCAAAAATCTTTTTACAACTATTCCCAATGAATATGGGATTGAGGCTATCAGGGAATTTATACATGCAGATGGAACACTTGATAATGCCTCCCAAATACTGATATGTACACTTTTAGAGATAGTCTTGAATAATAATATCTTTTTATTTCAAGACACTATATATGCACAGACTTGGGGAGTAGCCATGGGCACCCCCTGTGCGAACTCTTATGCTAATCTAGTGATGTACCAGTGGGAATGTAGGTTTTTGTTTGACAGTGTATTTTTTAAGCACGTTTTATTATATAGATGTTTTGTAGATGACATATTAATACTTTGGAAAGGAGATGATGAATTATTGAGACACTCGGTTCCTTATTTAGAATCGACAACTGATTTCCTGAGATTTACCATGGAGAAATGTGTTAATAAGATAGATTTTTTAGATGTTACTGTCTCCAAAGAATTGGATGGTACAATTTCTACTACTCTATTTAGGAAACCTTGCTGGAGAAATGCAATACTACACTATAATAGCATGCATCCACGCCACATATTTCCGAATATTATTAAGAGCCAGTTTCTGAGAATATCGCGTCTATGCAGTAATGATAAGGACAGAGATACACAAATAAATTCAAGAGAGAGGTTTTTATCGATAGGGGATATTCAAATTCTCTGATTAAAGATATAAAATGTTCAACTTTTTGCTCTAAACCTCAGATTAATGAAAGGCAGAGAACAAAAAATCTATGTAGAAACTATCGGCATGATACCAAGGTAGTTTTTACAACCAGATATACCAGTGACATCATACATATTAATAACATCATTAGAAGAAACTGGAAGATATTGTTACTGGATACACAAATGGCAGAGGTTGTTGGCAATAAACCTATTTTTAGGTATAGAAATAGCAAAAGTCTGAAGAGACTATTATGTATTGAAAAACTGAATAGATCTGTGTTGGATCTCAGACAGTCTTTGAGACATGGAACATATGCATGTAATAGATGCAATATGTGTAATTTTCTTTCTAAAAACCTGCAATTTACTGTACAACATTTGGAATATACATTTACACCTAACTTTTATGCAACGTGTAACTCTAAGAATCTAATATATTTAGCTACCTGCGTTGCATGTGAGGCGTATTATGTAGGGTTAACATCTAGGAGGTTAAAAGATCGTATCTATAACCATAGTTATGATATGAGAAAAATGATCTTAACAAATGCTTTGGCTAAACATAGGTATGTGTTCCATGACCATGATTTTAAATTTAGGGTACTACAGATAGTAAATGAAAGTAAACGCGAAGGCGATAACATGGGCTACTTAGAACTGGTTGAATTAAATTGGATTCTAAGGCTGAGAGCACATATTGAACCAGGGTTAAATCAGGCAGTAAGTATAAAGCCAGTACTGGCTAGGCGCAGATGAATTATGGGTATTGGTTTTTATTAATAACAATACACCACAACATTTGAAATGTTTTTAAACATATGTAGCTAGCCTCTGAGTGTTTTTTGATATCTTGGATTTTGCGTTGTATTATACAAATTTGATTCCTTATGCTGCGTGTTTTTTATATCTGGAACTATCTAGGAATTGTATATATTTTTAGTTTTAAAGTAATAGTTTTTTATATACATGTTCTCGTAAATGTTATTTAATTATGCTAACCTGGAATTTTTAGCGACATATGAATTATAAGATCTAAATTTGGTTGCATAAATTCCTGTATCTGTATAGTCTATATGGTAAACAAGTATTGTATTTAGGCATTTTATAATGACAAGTATTATTTTCATGTTCATTTTTATCATATTTATATTTACATTATATCAGTCTATTCTGCCACATTTTATTACGTGTTCTACAAGCTTAATGAACTATGTAGCTTTAAAATGACAGTTGAACAGTTGAGTTATCTTCAAATTGATTAATTGTTTAATTGATTTATTTGATAAGATACTTTGTATATAAATATTGGATAGAATGAATTGATTTATAAACCTGAAGAAGCGTACCTTGGCAGTACGTGAAAGCGCTTGTTCCGATAATAAGACAATATTATTTTTACTATCGTGGTGACTTCTACTTCATTCTGTTTGCTGCTACATGGATTTCTTTTTTGGTAGAAGTCTTTGGATGGTAGTATCCTGTTTGTATTTATTATCCTAGTCAGAGTATGTTTGGCTTTCGCCACTCTTTTAGATTAGTTGACTGTGCCCCTGTATAGTAGGTCACAGAAGGTAGCCCTTTTAAGGTTTGTTTACTGTACCTCTGTCAAGCAGTGACACAGAAGAGATCCCAGGGTTAAACTTACCCATCCATTCATCAAGATTTCTCTTGAAAGAGGGTCAGTGAGGGACTCTGCCTGACATGGATTGGGATTTTGTTCCAGAATGAGGGGAGCCTCTGGGATATGAATCGGTCCCTCCAGCATGTCCTATTTATTTCTGTGCTGAGGTTCAGTTCCCTGGAACATGTAGCTCTAAGGGATTTAGATTTCCTGAGATGAAGCATGTCCATTAATTCTGGGTTGGACGTGGCTTTACATGTCAGACACAGATCGCCTCTGAGTAGGCGGTACGCAACTGAGTAGAGCTGGAGTTTCTTTAGTCGAACTGCATGGGGCATCTGTTTGAGCCCCTTGATCCTCTTGGTGAGTTACTTTTGGGGTCTTTCCAGTTGCTGAAGGTGTCTGATAAGGTACATCTCAAACAGGGCATTGTACTCAATTATGGGCCTGATAAGTGATGAGTAGAGGAACACAATGACCTCTCTTGATCTAGATGTGAACCCTTTCATGATAAGGTGGGCTATATAGAAGGTCTTTCTAACCACTTTGGCAACGTGATTGTCAAAGGAGAGATTGCTATCTACTTGGGTCCCCAAGTCCCCAATTACTTCTTCCGTACTTAATGGATTACCACCTATGTGGTAATTTGTGGGCACTTTGTTTTTTCCAAAGGGGATGACTATGCACTTTTCGGCATTTAGCTTTAGGCCATGGCTGTGGCACCAATTATCCGTCTCTGTGAGGCCCTTTTGAAGGATGCTTGTGTCAGTCGGATAGTCGATTATAGCACCCAGTTTGCAGTCATCTGCGAACTTGGTCAGCCATAGTCCACCCGTGTTAGCCTGTACCTCTGAGAAATATATACCGAACAAGAGCGGTCCCAGGACTGAGCCTTGTGGGACACCACTTGTAACTGGTTTAGAGTCTGACATGGCACCTGCTATTCTGACCATGTGGGTTCTATCCCTGAGCCAGTTTGCAACCCATCTTGTGACATAGGGGTTGATATTTAAGCTGGTGAGCTTATTTATGATGCCTGAGTGGGGTATTGAGTGAAAGGCCTTTGTGAGGTCCAGGTAGGCTGTGTGGACTACCTTCCCTTCATGTATGGCTTTGGTAACTGTTTCAAAGAAGTCGACCAGGTTCAAGAGGCAAGATCTGCCAAGAGATCTTGTGTTGAATAATTTTGAGGAAAATTTAAGTTGGTTTAAATGTTCATTTTCATCTAAATTATGTTTTTGTAGAGGATTTTATCTATATTGCTTATAAGTTTCATAGAAAGCCTTTGAGATTTCTAGGTCTGTGGACTACAACGTGCAGTTCTCTAATTTTTCAATGTTTTTTGAAGTAATATGGAATTTTAATATTCTAGCTAAAAATTTGGAGGGGAGTTGTGCCCACTCTGCATAAGCAGCTAATATTTTGTTCTCATACCATGATAATTGTTGCATGTAAATTGAGTATAATTCCTGTTGAAAATTTAATCTGTTCTTCCATCTTATTTCCAGTTGATTTTCTAGGACCTTAAGCTTATTTTTCAGATCATGTTTTTGTTTACTTTTTTTAATGTGTGCAACTTTACTAATTAGGATTCATTTAATCTGCATTTTGAGGGCTGCCCATTTAATACCATTTTTGTTGTAATCTAAATGAACAACTTCTTTGACCATATTAAACAGCTGCGAGATTTCAGATTTAATTTCCTCATTTTCTAAAAATTTAGGATTAATATTCCCATTGTGGTAATTAGAACTAGTGTGAGTAATGTTTATATGTAACCGTGATTTTGAGTGAACTGAAATTGTTCTGGGTTCGATTTATTAGATCAACCACTCCTTCAAATAGTGAGTTAGAAATCAAGAAAAAATTGGATTTATAACACGGAAAATATGCAAAGTGATGGTTTGTAGATTAGCAAATCTAAATGGATCCAAGATGTGGAATTTATTTTTAAGATCCAGTATTGCTTGGGCTTAGTTGAATAGGATGTGTCCTGTCAGTTTGGGGATCTAAGCTGAATTCCAGTCTCTTCTTAGTATATAATAATAATTCTTTAAGTTGAATAGAAAATTAAAGATCTTGATAAAACCAGTACCAGCTACCCTTTTTTGTAATTATAACTGTTAAGTTAGACTTAAGATTGCTGCTCACCTTTTGTTTGCAGCATCCCCTGAATGTAAAAATATGCTTAATCCATTTTTATTAGTATTTTATTCCATCTCCTGTGAAAATAAGCGTGCCTCCGACTTGTGGAGTATTAACTTGTTTCTTTACGTGTTGCAGCCCTCTTACATTCAATGAATCTATTTTCCAATGCATGAAAATACCTCATAAAACTAAACACTGAATGAAATGTCATAGTTGAGTAAGTCAGCAATTGCAAGATTTTAGGGTTTTTGATGTGTAAAATAGCCTTAGAAAAAATAGGTATTAATCTGTACATTGTATTGTATATAGAACTTACTAATCTGGTAAACTGTAAGGAAAAATCTGCAATAAAGTTTAAATGGTTGCCTCTTCTCACTAAACCTATGGTCTTAATCCCATTTTCCACACTCCAAGGACTGTAAGTAATGCTAATGTATATAAATCATTATTTTAACATAAACATAATTGGATACGACAGAATTAGCTAAATCTAACTGTGAACCTGGTTAAGATCAGTTTTAAAAATATTTCTGTTTGAGTAGGCTTAGTGTACAGAATGTTCTACTCATCCAGCAGCACAGCTCCTTTAAAAGTGGATCTGTGTAATACTGCTTCGAGATGTGTGTGTGTGTGTATATATATATATATATATATATATATATATATGTGTGATAAAATATTAAACTGCCATAATTATGAACACAGCAATAGCTAATAAACTGCTTCTCATATATTCCTTAACTTATAGCAAGAATGAGAAAAGAACCTAGTAAGTCAAATTGACAATGAACTGGACTACTGTCCTTGTATTCTCAATTGTGTCCACATAAAGGTGTTATGAAATAAACATCTGAAATAGGCTAAATTTAAAGTGCCCGCTGAGGGTACAAAGTTACTTTGATCAAATAATGCATTACAACTTTAAAAAGGAAGATTAATGTGTCAAAATTGTTCTAGGTGGTGTCAGGGTTTTGAGATAAATGGCTTTTAATATATACATGAACCTTCTAATTAAAGCAACTTTATTTGCAAGAAAACATGGTAAAGTTCGCCAAAGTATTTCTTCAAAAGACTTGCAGCATGAGAATGTGTAAGTAGCTTATGTACAATGCTGAGTAGTCGACCAGAAGAAGAAAAGAAAGGACTTGTGGAGACCCAGCAGTAAGAAACTTGTATCGTCAGCAAGATTGGTTAATCCGCAATGTAGTCTGTGCATGCATATTTATATGGCTTTACTGAAAGTTGATAATGGATATGCAAATCTGCTACAGTCCTCAGGAGAGAGTAAATAAGATGGAAGCCCAAGTCACCACCAGTCTGCTTGTAAGTATTCCTTAGCAGGTTTTTGGTGGAAGCAATATGGCTGTAAGTCTGTGAGCAGCAGCATCTTACAGCTGTACCATATCTTTTTGAATTCACTGCCATCCAGCAACTTGTTTGACAACTCAATTGTTGGATTGCACAAATAAGTTTGAACAGCCACATCTTACAAGCAAATAATTTTGCCTAGTGGGGAATCTCCTATTTCAACTAAAGCTTTTCTGTGCAAGGACCCTGCAACGATTGCACTTGTTGTAATAGAAGTCAAAAGAAGTTTTTTTTTTCAATGTTCAGAACTACGTATAAATGAAATGAACTTTCCTGGAGCTTACAGCAAGCAATGTCCTAAGAATCTGTTTCAGTGAATGCACAGGCAACCAATACAACGTACACTGTTGCCATCTCTTTTTTTCCAGATGTTCTTCGTGTTTTACTGTTGCAGTCATCACATATGGGTTATCTGATTGCAGAAGCCCTCAGTCAGCCTGATTAACAAAGTCTTGGGTCCTGCGTCAGTTGCTGTCTCCTTCTGTGACGTCAGGTCATCAGGGGTATAAAACATGCAGCTGACGCCATTACACCAGTCTTTCTTGCCGTGCAGTGCCCGAAGCAGAAGCAGTTTGCGAGTGCCGGTTGGCTGACTCCTGAAATTTTAATTTTCGAGTTTCAGAACCGAAGTCTTCAACTAAAAGCTAAGTACCCCGTTGGGGAAACTTTTTCTTGCTCTAAGCCGATGTCAGTAAAAGTAAATAATTGCAATTCTTGTGGAAAGCAAATACCTCATAAAGATTCTCATTCGTACTGTATTCCTTGCCTAAGCCCTGACCACGACATACCTCGCCGTCAGTTTTGTGCCTTACTTAAACCACGAACTATCAGTCGTCTGCATATTTTCGCTTCTAATTATTTTGGTACTCTGTTCAATTATCCAGATATGTCTTCGATAAGCCATCCCACTACCAACATTCTGAAAAACGCAAAGATAATAGACAGGCCGCCTGGGTCCAAAGCTGCTGACTACGCTTCTCCTAAGCCAGTCGCCAGTTCGCTGGTACTCAGGTGCTTTCACAGCCCGTGATACCTGCTACTTCAGATTCACAGGCCTCTACTGAGACCTATTCGGAGTCCGGTATGCCACGAGATGCTTCAGTTGTGGAACCTGCAGATGTCTCTACCTTGGATGGGTCCGGAGCCGCTGTTCAGGCACTGGCTTCTGAGGGTGTATTCAGGCCTACTGCCTTGCATATTAAACCGATGCCATCTTTTTCTTCAAGGCCTAAAACTCGAACCATGCTTAGAAAACTGACGCCTAGACCGCATGGTCAGGTCTCTATGCCTAAAAAAGAAATGATATGAATGGCTGAAGACTTGCCAGATTACGTTGAAGCTAAATTACTGAATGCTCCCTTAAATCAGGACCGCCTGTTTGGCAATAAGGCAGAAGAAGTTCTTAAAAAGATGGAGGAAAAAGCTAAATCTATGCAAACTGTTAAAGATTTCTTACAAGTACAACCTCCAAGATTTAGTAGGCATTGGCCTTCTAAGAATTGGTCCTTTCCTGCCTCTTCCAAGCCTTCTCAGTCCAGACCCAGGTCCAGAAAAACACCCAGGCTTCAGTCGCGGGGTACGCATAGGACTAAGTGAGGGCCCCCTCTTCCAAAACTGGGCATAGTAAAACTCCCCCTATGGTAAACTGTCTCAATGACTTCATTTTAAAACTTCCAAGCACTTCTCAACTGACTGCCCCTTTGGGGGGAAAGATTGCCCTGCATGCAAAAAACTGGGAGCTCATTACCCAGGACAAATGGGTTTTAAATATAGTGTCCCAAAGATACAGATTTCACTTCCACACATTACCAACCCCAAATGGTTGGCCAGATCTACCCCCAAATCAGTGGGCAGAGGCTCAAAAGCAAGTACTCTTTCTTTAAAGCATAAAGGCTTTTCATACTGTACCAGAAGATGAAAAGGGACAAGGTTTCTACTCAAGACTTTTCCTGGTACTCAGATAAGGCAATTCATGGTGTCCTATCCTGGACCTGTCCACTCTAAACACCTTTTTGGTGATTCCAAAATTCAAGATGCTGACTCACCAGTTGCTTCCTATACTAGGAAAGATGCCTGGTTGGCAAAACTCTATTTAAAGGAAGCATACCTGCACATCCCAATCAGGGAATCTTGCAGAAGATACCTATGCTTTAAAGCGGGCTACACGCACTATCAGTTCTCTGCACTGCGCTTTGGCTTATCTACTGTGCCCAGGGTATTCACCAAGTGCCTATCTCTAGTCATTGCATTTTGCAGGCAAAGAAATATTCAAATATACCCATACCTGGACGATTGTCTAATTCAGACAGAAAGCCAGGACATACTTTTGAATCATCTGGCCTTTGTACAAAGGGTGCTAACTTGTCTGGGGTACACCATAAACGAAAAGAAATCGCACCTGGTACCCTGTCAACAAATTATATTCCTGGGAGCAAGCTTGAATACAACTTCCCAGATGGCTTTCCTCACACCAGAGAAACAAATTCATTTGACAACCTACTTCAAACTAGTGGCCACGAAAACCCTGCAATCTGCAAGGCAAATACTGCAAGCCTTGGGGTTCATGGCCTCCTGCTTTCTTCTAATTCCATATGCAAGACTGCATATGAGGAAACTACAATGGTATCTAAAAAGCCTATGGTGTCAACATTCTCAGGATCTAGAAGCAATGATTCCTATCGTACCTTGCCTACGCCTAGAGTTTCTTTGGTTGGCAGAGGCTTGCCACCAAAACAAGGGACTACCATTCATTCTACCCCCTGCCGCCCGAACCCTAACAGATGCATCAGACTACGCATTGGGAGTTCACCTGGCAGGGAAAGTGCATTCAGGGCAAATGGACCCCAAGTCAAATGCACCTGCATATCAATCAAAAAGAAATGTTAGCTGTACAGAATGCTCTGAACAGCCTTCAAGGACCACATTCTTCCAGAACAATTAATGGTAAAGACGGACAACACCACTGTTATGGTACATAAACAAGCAGGGGGGTACCCATTATTATACCCTCTGCAGACCTAGCCATGGCATTGTGGAACACAGCCTTGAGCTACCAAGTGCATCTACAAGCTCAATTCATGCCAGGAAAATTAAATACACTGGCAGACAGATTAATCAGAAACCTCATGGACCACACGAGTGGAAACTGGAACCAAAGATTTTCAACATGATGACAAATTGGGGAGCTCAGATATAGACCTCTTTACCTATCCCCCCCCTGAACTATCAATTGGACAAATTGTGCAGAAGGACTCCCCACAAACAAGCTTGGAAAGTGGATGATGTCCTTCAAGGATGCATCTTCAGTCCTTACAAATGGGTTGTCCTGTCGTCAGGCAGCCCTTCGGTCGGCCGGATTCCAAAGTCTGGGTCTGGCTTCGGCTGGTGTCGCACTTCACCCGACGTCATTGCTGCAGTTCTTCGGGTATAAAGGCATCAGCCGACGCCATTTTCCTCAGTCTTTCTTGCCGTGTGGCACCCGAAGCAGAAGCTGTTCGCAAGTGCCGGTCGGTCAGAACCAGAGATTACTACTACCGAATACTTCTACTACCGAAGACTTCTAAAAAGCTAAGTACCCCGTTGGGGACTCTTTCTTGCCTCAGCCGATGTCAGAAAAAGTGAATAACTGTTTAACTTGTGGGAAACAAATACCTCATAAAGATTTCCATTCTTACTGCTTACCTTGTTTAGGCCCAGACCACGACGTAGCAGCTTGTCTAGCCTGTGCTTCTTTTAACCGACGGACGCTTAGACGCCGGTCGGAATTTGCTGAGCAGTTTTTCGGCTCCGATTTTGCTTATATTATGCCGTCGGATCCTCTGACTTCACAAATATCCAAAGAATGCAAGGAAAAGGACCGACACTCGCGGTCCGCGGTTTCGGCCGAAACCGCGGTTAAGCCAACCGTGAGTGTCTCGGTTTCGGCCGAAACCGAGCAAGCGGTTCTTCCTTCAGCCGAAAACTTACCTTCTACCGAGGCCTCTTCCAACCTGGTGGAATCGGCTTCTGAAATCCAACCTGCAGTTGTGGTTTCTCAGGAATTATCTGACACTATTCCCTTGGATATTTCAACCCCTGCACGTGGAGCTGCTAGGCCTCCTGCAGCCATGTCCATTAAGGCCTTTGCCAGGGCTAAAGCAGCTAAAGCTACTAAATCTGTGCCTGTTAAGACCCCTCTCACAGGCCTAGCTCCAGTTCCCAAATGCTTAGTCTAGCAGAGGATCTCATTTCTTTAATCCAGGGATCCCAACCTCACCCAGACAGGGCCTCTCACCCACCTCCAGAGAAGAGGCCTAGAGCAGAGCCCCTGAGTCAGTTTCCACAGATGATTCCTCTGATGATTCAGATAATACAGACCCTCCAGAGGCTCCTTTTCCCCTTATGAAGACTCTGATGCTGAAGAGTCCATCCCTTCTGCCTCTCCGCCTGAGGAATTTTCCTTTGGGGAAACCTTGCATGCTATGAGGGAACAATTTCAGTGGCAGGGCCAAGATTTTTCAGACTCCAGAAAAAGGCTTAGAACCTTTTTGCATTTACCACAACATAGGCCTTTAGCTATACCTCCAGTTCTTTCTGTTGTAGATGATGCATTTAATGATGCTTGTACTGCTCCTGATTCTCTACCTCCGGCCCCTGCTAAGCCCGATAGGTACTACAGGGTCCCGGACACATCACCATTTATACAAGGCTCCTTTTGCAGATCCGAGACTATCTCCCAGGGGCCTAAGGCTGTAGCAACTACCTCTGCCAAAAATCCCCTCCCCTCTGAAAGGGAATCCAGGTCCTTAGAGAGATGGGGTAAAAAAGTTTACACTTCTGCTACTCTTTCAGCTAGGGCCTTGAACTGTCAATTTCGTATGATCCAGTATCAAGAATTTATGCTAGAACAGTTAACCAAAAAAATGTCCTCTGATGAACCTTTAGACAAGAAATATGTTCAGGAAATGGTACATAACATTCAGCAAGTTAGTAACCATTCTTTAAAATGTGGCTATGATGCACTGGAGGCTTCCTTTAGATCAGCCATGACTGGCACAGTTATCAGAAGGCATGCATGGTTAAAAGAGCAGGCCTTACCGGACCATGTCAAATCAAAACTATTAGATGCTCCCATGGACAAGATCAATTTGTTTGGCTCTCCTGCACAACAGGTGCTGAAGAAGATGGAAGAGAAGGCAAAATCTGTCCAAACAGTGAAAGATTTCTTACAGGTCCAACCTCCAAGGTTTAGCAGGAATTGGCCCTCCAAGAATTGGTCCTTTCCAGACTCCTCCAGAGCAGAGAGAGGCAGAAGCCAATCCAGGGGTGCCTACAGGGGACGCCAGTGGCAGGGTAACAACCAGCGAGGCACAGACACAGCCACCATCACTACTACAGGACAATCACAGTGACTTGGCTCTGGCACCGCCTACCAGGGAACAACTAGAAGCACCCTTAGGCGGGAAGCTAGCCTTATTTTCAATAAACTGGCATTACATCACAAGAGACAAGTGGATTTTACAGACAATAGATCAAGGCTACAGGTTTCATTTCCATACTCTACCAGGGAAGAGAGGAATGCCAAACCTACCTCCAAATCAAAAGGCAGAAGCTCTAAAACAAGTGAATCCATTATTAAAGATGAGAGCTGTGGAAAAGGTACCATATATGGAGCAAGGAAAGGGCTTTTACTCCAGACTCTTCCTAGTACCAAGGAAAGAAAGCAAATGGAGACCTATTCTCGATCTGTCCGCTTTAAACACATTCCTCATTGTTCCAAAATTCAAAATGCTGACCCTACAGCAGCTTCTTCCCATGCTGGGCAAGGAGTCTTGGCTGGTAACTCTAGATCTCAAGGAGGCATACCTGCACGTCCCTATACGACCAAATTGCAGAAGATACCTCAGATTTCTTGCAGGATCAGAGCATTATCAATTCTCAGCATTGCCCTTTGGCTTATCTACTGCGCCCAGAGTGTTCACGAAATGCCTGGCATCAGTAATCGCTCATTGCAGGCTTCAGGGAATGCAAATCTACCCTTACCTGGACGACTGCCTGATACAAGCGGACAACAAAAACAAGCTAGCAGAAGACTTGAAAAGAGTCATTTACCTTCTACAAGCCCTGGGATATACAGTCAATATAAAAGTCAAGGCTGATACCATCCCAAAGATAACCTTTTGGGTGGAGCTGGACACATCAAACAAATGGCATTCCTAACAGTAGAAAAACAGGAGCAACTCCCTCTCTACTTCTTGGCATTAACAAAGCAAAACCATCTAACAGCAAGAAAAATCCTGCAAGCATTGGGCTTCATGGCATCCTGCATAATATTGGTCCCACATGCCAGACTGCATCTGAGAAAGCTACAGTGGTACCTAAGGAATTTATGGTCTCAGCACAAGCACAGCCTAGAAACCCAAATTCCAATAATTCCATGCCTGAAGCAAGAATTCCAATGGTGGGCTCAGGCCTGTCAATCAAACGAAAGATTGCCCTTCCACAGCACTCAACCAAGCCAAACCATCACAACGGACGCCTCAGACCTCGGTTGGGGGGCCCACATGCTGGACAAATGCATACAAGGTTTATGGACTCAAGAGCAGCTGCACCTACACATAAACCTAAAGGAAATGCTGGCAGTAAAACTGGCAATTCAGACTTTCAAACCATTTCTTCGACAAGGTCAATTGATGATAAGGACAGACAACACCACAGTTATGTGGTACATCAACAAGCAGGGAGGCACACATTCGTACCTCTATGCGGATGGCCCTGGACCTCTGGAATGTGGCCCTGAGTTACAACATTCAGTTACAAGCAATCTTTGTACCAGGAAAAGAAAACACTCTAGCAGACATATTAAGCAGGACTACCACGGATGCCCACGAATGGATGCTGCATCCGTGCATCTTCAAAACCATTACAAGAAAATGGGGTCTCCCAGAAATAGACTTATTTGCATCCCCACGCAATCACCAACTAAAGAAATTCTGCACCAGGACGTACCACCCACTGGCTTGGAAGGTGGACTCCCTATCCTTCAGTTGGAAAAATCTGACAGCATATGCATTCCCACCACTTCCTTTGATGCACAAGGTGCTATTGAAGATCAAAGAGGACCGTCCAAGGATCATTCTGATAGCTCCAGATTGGCCAAGGCAACATTGGTACCCATTACTGAGGAGCATGTCTCGGGAACAGATATGGCCTACCCCTAGTTCCCTTGCTGTTAACTCAGAACAACTACAACACCCTGCATCCAAACCTGAAAACTCTGCAGCTGACTACCTGGAACATTGCATAAGACAAATTAACCCAAATTTATCCCAAAGGGTTAAGGACATTATCTTGGAAGCTCGCAGACCTTCAACAAGGAAAACCTATTCAGCAAAATGGAAAATATATCTCATTTGGAGTACTGCTAAAGGGGAAGATGTGTCACTGGTAAACATAGCCAACATCCTGGAATACTTGGCAGAGCTATTCCACAAAGGCCTGTCCTACTCTTCCATTAAGATTCATGCATCAGCTATTTCAGCAGAATACGACTTGGATCCTTCAGTCTTCTCACATCCTCTGCTCAGGCAGTTTCTGAGAGGAATTAAAAATGTAAAACCTCCTAGGAAGCCACCATTACCTGCATGGGACTTGAACTTTGTGCTAGAAAAATTGACACTTCCTCCTTTCAAACCAGCAGCAACAGCAGAATTGCAATACTTATCATGGAAAACTGCTTTCCTGCTGGCAATCACTTCAGCAAGAAGGGTTTCTGAGCTACAGGCATTAATGGCAGTACAGCCCTTTCTGATCTTCCATCAAGATAGTGTCCATGAGAACAAATCCTACCTTTATGCCTAAGGTGGTCTCCAGAGTATCTTTAAATCAGGCTATCCACCTACCTACATTCTTCCCCAACCCACAGAACAGAGGAGAAAGACTGTTGCATACCTTGGATGTACACAGACAATTACGCTACTACCTGGACAGGACCAAGAGCAATAGAAAAACTGACCAGCTACTGGTAGCATATGCAACAGAAATGGAAGGGAAAGCAATTTCAAAACAGACAATATCTAAGTGGATAGGAAATTGCATTAGATTTTGTTACTCCTACCATGGAAAGAAAACTCCAGAAAACATCAGGCCTCACTCTACAAGAGCTACAGCCACTACCACAGCTTTTGTGGCTACCAAAGACATTTTAGAGGCTGCTACTTGGAGCTCCGTGCATACATTTGCCAAGCATTATAATTTACCTTTATACTCTAGATCCCGAGCAGGTTTTGCCACTGCTGTTTTGCAAGGGATCTTAACTACACCATAATTCTATCTTTCCTCCTCCCCCAGTTTGTCTGTGGTATTCTACCCATTTGTAAGGACTGCAGATGCATCCTTGAAGGACATAGTACAGTTTTGTACCTACCATAAATGTAGATGTCCGATAGGAATGCATCTGCAGTCAGGATCCACCCTCCTTCCCCTCTGTGGTACTCCTAGGGTATTTGCCCCTCTTATAGCTAGCTGGGGGAATCTATTATGGTGTATTTGTTTGTATATATGTACATACATGCTTTTTTTTTTTTTTTTTTTTTTGTTTGCTCTCTAATATTTGGAATCATTGGCATTTATCCAAATTTAGCCTTCCTAGAGGGCACCTGGCATCTGGGGCAAGAAACACTGAGGAAAATGGCGTTGGCTGATGCCTTTATACCCGAATAACTGCAGCAATGACGTCGGGTGAAGTGCGACACCAGCCGAAGCCAGACCCAGACTTTGGAATCCGGCCGACCGAAGGGCTGCCTGATGACAGGACAACCCATTTGTAAGGACTGCAGATGCATTCCTATCGGACATCTACATTTATGGTAGGTACAAAACTGTACTTTCTGTCCATCTGGAAAAACCTATCAGTGTATGCCTTTCCTCCTCTGCCTCTCCTCTCCAAAGTACTGCTAAAGATCAAACAGGACAAATCAAGGGCAATATTGATTGCACCAGACTGGCCACTCCAACACTGGTACCCCCTCTTGTGCAGTGTGTCACTGTTGGCTCCATGGCACCTGCCTCTGACCCCCTACCCTGTTGTCTCAGCGGAGAACCAGATTCTGCACCCTCAGCTTCAAACCCTGAACCTAGCAGCCTGGCTAATTACCTAATCTCTCCCTTACCATCCCTCAGTAAACCAGTGATGGATATCATTTTAGAGGCAAGGAGGCCTAGTACTAGAAAATCTTATGCTGAAAAATGGAAAAGATTCTGTGCCTGGAACCAATCTCAAGGGATGAGCACAGCAGCACCCAACTTGCCCCAGATTTTACAATACTTAACTGAGCTCCTTCACAAGGGACTTTCTTTTTCCTCCATCAAAATTCACGCCTCCGCCATTTCAGCTCATTTATAACACAGAACCTCCCCTCTTCTCTCATCCACTGCTGAAGGCAGTTCCTCAGAGGGGCCAAAAATTTAAGACCACCCAGGAGAGCCCCAACTCCAGCTTGGGACCTTAACTTTGTATTGGAGAAACTCACTCTTCCTCCTTTCAAGCCAGGTGCTACTGCAGATTTAAAATTCCTTTCTTGGGAAACAGCCTTTCTTTTAGCAATCACTTCAGCAAGAAGGGTATCTGAATTACAGGTCCTTATGGCAGTGGAGCCTTTCATCATCTTTCATGAGGACAGGGTGTCCCTCAGAGCCAATCCCAAGGTGGTATGCAGTGTGGCTCTCAATCAGTTCATTCATTTTCCAACCTTCTTCCCAAATCCACAGAAAAAAGGGAATGGATACTGCACTCCTTAGATGTGCACAGACAACTTAGATTTTACTTGGACAGGATTAAACCTCAAAGGAAATCTGAACAACTGCTGGTGGCGTTTGCTGCAGGGGCAGAGGGGGGAAGGCTATTTCAAAGCAAACCATTTCTAAATGGATAGGCCATTGCATTCATTTCTGCTATAAGCACCATGGAAAACCTATTCCACAGGGGATCAGACCCCACTCAACCAGGGCTGCATCTACCTCTACAGCCTTTCTCAGAGGTGTCCCTACCATGGACATCTTAAAAGCTGCTACCTGGAGTTCTGTACATACCTTCACCAAGCATTACCATTTGCCAATTGTTTCTAAATCCAGAGCTTGCTTTGCCACTGCAGTCTTGCAGGATCTTATAGCTGATCCTAAATTCCTTCTCCCATCCTTAGCTTTGGGAATCTACCCAAATGTGATGACTGTAACAGTGAAACACGAAGAACATAGTACAGTTGTGTACACTTAACATAAATGTAGATGTTCGAGTATATTCAGTGTTGCTGTCCTGGTTACCCTCCCTCCAGCCCCCTGATTTCATTGGCTATACCTCTACTCTCCTTTACTGTGCTTAAAAGCTTTGTGGTGTATTTGCTTTTTTATTGGAGGTATATCCTTGCATATGTGTATACATGTTTTATTGCTTCCCATTAAGCGGGCACCTGACATCTGGGACAAGAAAAACTGATGTAATGGCATCGACTGCATTTTTTAAACCCTTGAGGACCTGCCGTTATGGAAGAAGAGACCGCAACCGACGCAGGACAAAAGACTTTGTTAATCAGGCCGACTGAGGGCTACTGCAAGCAGATAACCCAAATGTGATGACTGCAGCAGTGAATACACTCTAACATCTACATTTATGGTAAGTGTACACAACTGTACTTTTTTCCTTGCTGCCCCTCTTTAAGCACAACCTTGATGAGTAGATGGGAAACTATAAATATGTCCCAGGGGTTCCACCTTTGTTCCTCATTGACAGGGGTGACGGGTGCTGACTGAGATTTCTATTCCTTTCTGCTGAAAAGGTTTAACCATTTTGTGGTTAATTGATGACCTACTTACTACAGGCTATTCTTTTTTTCAGAATTTTCATTTTGAATACTAAACTTGCATATAAAACCCATTTTAACTATTAAATCTCATGGAGAGAATATGATAAAGTGGAAAAATTAAAATAATTTTTCTGACTTCGTTTTTCATACGAAGAATAAGTCAAACATTAACTTTTGTGTATGCAGCTGTTATGTTCTGTTCATTTAAATTTGTTTTTATTTTTTCAGTTTTTGACAACATTAGCAAAATGTAGTAACCATTGTGATAAATCTGTTTCATTTTTTGGAGCTGGATATGTCCATCACATTAAAATCTGCCATAACCAGACTTAATCCTAAAGCCATGCAGGCCAGCACTTCTCCATCTGCAGAAACAAGAGTTGTAAGAATTCATAGGTATAAAATAGTTAAGTACTGAAATAGAAAGGAAAGGTGAACCTCTCTCTTAAATACTTCACTCGGGAACATTTAAATACATATAGTCAATCCTAAAATCCTACCACATCCATTGCTCTCTTCAGTAAAACAAGCAACCAAAATTGATTACTTGGTGGGGGGCATTGCCACCCTTAGCACTGAGGAAATTCAAGACATTAGGCACTTTTATTTCAAGCAACCATCTACAAAATCCATTTTTTTATCCTTATCTACAACTTGTACTTGATAATGGGAAGCTTCAGAATCGCTTTAAACAGCATTGTAGTAGGTTTCAGTAGTCACTGTTTGCTGATCACAGGTCAGTGTTTGAAGTTCTGGGACTCTCAGTTGCAGCCTTTGGACTTTGTGTCACTGAACCATGTAAACTTCTGGTATTGCTTAAATCAAGCTTTTTGATGGCTATTTCAAATTTACAGGTAATCATTCCAGTGTAATATTTATGGAAAAATCCCAGCAGCGTATTCCTAGACTGTTACTAGGCTAACTAGCCAGGGGGGCATTTTGAAGTCCAGCAAAGTCTTCAAATCATGTTAAAAAATAATTTGACAAAGTTCCCAGAATTTATAGTTATTAAATTGTATTCAGAAATGTTTTAAACAGTTCCTTAAGTTTTGTTGCAGAGGTTGAAATAGAAAATAAAAATTCAGTGGTGTTAAAGTAAATCTCATCACATTTGAAGAGGTTCAGGCTATAGATCACTGCAAAATGGGAAGCATTTTGCATGTGTAGGTTTGAATTTTTCCCCTCAAGGCTTGAATCTGGATTTAAATTGAGGTCTAAAGAAAACTAATTGCTATGGCCTTTTAAAACTTCTAACCAGTATTTGGTAATAGTAGATGGTCCTCCCTTATGTTAAGAATGCTGCAGCAAAAATATGGATTTCCTGCTGAGGATAACCCTTCGTCCAGCCAGTATACCAAAGCCTTGGAATTTATAGATGTATGTCACATTTAATGCTCCCCACACAAAGCATAAAGGAGATGTACAGACCTACATACCTCGAAACTAAGAAGAAGGAACACTCTGGATGCAAGCAGTCAAAAGAGCTGATACTTTAATGTGAAACACGGCCAAAAAATGTGCAAAACAGTGAAACACAACTACATTAACTATACCCTTCTTATGACTATATGGGTGTGCATTTTTAAAATATAAAAAGGAATAGGAATATGTATCTTTCCTGTGTACTTTAGACATAAAACCGTTGTATTTCTGAATAGTGACATCTAAGTAGTTAACACTATTGTGCGTGTCTTCTTTTGTATTAAATGCTGTATGTAAATTTCAAGAAATTGGTGGCTTTTGTAATCAAAAAATTCAAAATACGTATCCTCTGTGTCTGTCCAAAATAAAATGTTGTCCAAGAACCTTTTGTAATAGACCCAGCAGTCATTAAACCTAGAATTAAAAACAAATTTATCTTCCCACTGGCAAAGGACAATGTTAGCGTAGGTGGGGACAGCTAGCGCCAATAGCTATCTCCTTCAATTGGCAGGAAAAACTCTCCTTCAAAATATATAAAGTTATTTTTTAAAACCATCTCCATTAAATCTAAAAGCACTTGTATGTCACTAGTGGAAAAATTGGTGTGCCTGCCTCTTCTGGGTCCCCCCAGAGCCCACCTTGGAGGAGCCTCCTTGGCAGGGGGCGTTTAAGAGGAGGCACTTGGGCTCCCCTAAAGAATCCCTCACTGAGGACACAGATTTTAAGGAAGGAGACTTGTCCCCCAGACTTCCGACAGAGGAAGAGTCCTTTGGGGAACATCCTAGAGATCTATAAGCAAAGAGGCAGTTGGTCACCCCCCCCCCCAATCTTTAGAGGAATTGATGTTTTTGAAGGCCTTCGGGACGGGCCCGTCTTCTACCTGGATGTCTCCCCCTGCCGACGAGCTCATGTAACTCATCACCGACAGGGCGTGGAAGGAGCCAAACACAGTGGAACCAGTTCCTAAAAAGGCCGAAGTCCCCCCCCCCCCCCCCCCAAGGATAAGACCTTTTGCAGTAAGGACATCCCAGTTAATGCTATTGTAATCTACTAAGAAGGAGCTTGCTGAGCAGAGTGCCAAGGTCCATCCCCCAAACAGGGAGTCTCGGGTGACTGTTTTGGGAAGCGTGTGTTTGCCTGTGCTACATTCGGATTGAGAGCAACCAATTACCTGGCGTATTTAAAGCAGAAAAGGGATTTGGTATCTGAGCTCTCCACTTCCCTTTCTGAGTTTCTGCCTCCGGAGAGTCTCAAATTAGTCTCCCTGAAGCTGTACACTCTTAACTTCCCTGGCTAACACTTCAATGAGGTTAATCTCCAATGTGGTGGAGGCCACCTCTCGAGCGGTGGACAACAGGCATTGCTGTCAAGCTTGGCTTTGCCTTTGTGAGTTTGCGGACCCCTTTAAGGCATCCTCCACTAATGCTCCTTTCGACAGGTCAACCTCATTTTGGTCCCTCTGTTAGAGACTTTGACGCACAGTGAGTAGGAAGGGAAAACTCAGTCCGTGGTAGGGATCAAATTATCTAGGCCCCGATTATCCTTTTCCAAAAATCAGAGAGGAAGTAAGAAACTTTGGTTCCACAAGTCTCAGTCTTCCCTCCAGGATGCTCCTCGGGAATCATGTTCTTCCAGCTGGGGTAGCGGATTTGACAGACACCGTCCTAGAGGCAGAGCGGGTCTGCAGAACCAGTGATTCTGGGAACCCACCTCTGCACTCCTGAAGCACTGCCTGGCTGTCCTGCCCTGGAGGCAGCTGGAGGGTGACTATCTCTTTACCCAAACAGACAACATGGCGGTGGTCTGGTACATCAACAAGCAAGGGGGATCACGGTCTTACCCCTGTGCAGAGAGGCCATGAGAGTGTGGGGAATGGGTAATGTCTTCCAGGCAATTTCTTCTTGCAATCCACATTCCTGGCAGTTCCAACGTGTTAGCCGACAAATTCAGCAGCTCTATCCCGAGTCCTCACAAGTGGTCCCTGAATCTGTCAGTAGCAAGTCCAGATATTCAAGCATTGGGGGTCTTCATTACTGCAATCTTTTTGTCTCCCCGAACAACCACAAATGCAACAACTACTTTGCCCTGATATCCCTGATGGGGGAGTCCCCCAGGGACGCTCCGGTGCACGATTGGCTGTCGGGACTTCTATACACTTACCTCCCAACCCCCTCATTCCCAAAGTCTTACAGAAAGCCCGTCAACTGAAGACCTCTCATCCTCATTGCCCTCTTTTGGCCTCGTCAGGCGTGGTTCATCCTCCTTTGGTCTCTGAAATATTCTCCCTGGATATTTGATCCAGTCCCAGATCTCATTTCCCTCCCTTGGGGACTTCCTCTTCCCAATCTACAGTCCATTCGTCATCTGACTGCATAGTTCATCCAGTTCCAGTCATCCTTCCCCAATCCAGGCTTCACTCTCCGGTTAAGAGCATTATCTTGGCCTCTCAAAAACATCTACCAAGAAGGTATATTCCAGTAAATGGAAGAAATTTTCTATTTGGGCTAAACACTGCAGTCTAGATCCCTTTTCAGCCCCTATTCCTGACATTTTGTTGTTCTTGGCCTCCTCTTTCACCAAGGGGCCTGTTTTTCTATGCTCAAACTACAATTGGTGGCCATCTCTAATTTCCATTTGAATGAAAATCCTTCCTTTTCTTCCAGGTTGTGCAGGGCCTTCCTCGGTGATCTTTCTTCTCAGGCCTCCTCTTAAGGATCCCTCCTCACCATGGTATCTCACTCTAGTTTTGCCGTCTTTGACTCAAAAGCCCTTCGACCCTTCACCAACCTGTGATCTTAAATTCCTGTCCTGGAAGACTGCTTTCTTGGTGGCTATTACTTTGGTCAGGAGGGTCTCCAAGTTGCATGCTCTCAGCATTATGATGCCCTCTTTCGTGGTGTTAACACAAGGATAGGGCGTCTCTCAGGACAAATCCTTCATTCATCCCGAAGGTAGCCTCGGAGGCTAATCTTAACCAATCTATTCAGTTTCCTGTATTCTTCCCAAATTTTTTAATAAAGGGGAATATACATCGCATTTTCTGGATGTCCGTGAACTGCTTGCTACATTTCTACAGCAGAGTGCTCTTCCAGGCATTTCTGCGGTTACCTCCTACTGCTCCTCTAGGCTTCAAATATTGCTTGTTCATATTTGCATTAATAATTCCAAAATCATGCTTCATACAAGGTATCAGAATGTTTTATCTTGAGGCATACATGATGGCAAACACAATTGTATTGATATCTGATCTCTGTCGATGAGTTTTTGTTACAACTGTGCGGTGATGACTTCATTTTTAAAGGCTCAAGCCGCATCCACTGGGACTTTATGGTACACACTCAAAAGAGCTGTACTGGAGGGAATGAGAACCGAAGAATTTCGGAAGTCAGATTAGCTCTTCGTGGGCTTTTCTCAGGCCAGGAAAGGTCGAGCAGTTTCCAAGGCAACTATTTCATGTTGGATCGCCAACTGTATTTCCTACATTTACGAAAGCAGGCACCTGGATCTTTCCAGACCAGTTAAAACTCACTCTACTTGGTCGGTAACCACATCTTCAGCCTTTTTGGCAAAACTTTCTGTAGTTTAGATTTGTGCCACAGCTACTTGGTCTAACCCCCACACCTTTGTTACGCATTATAAGTTGGATTTGATGTCTTGGAACAGGGCTTCTTTGGTTCCTCTGTGCTCCAGCTTATCCTTCCCTGAGGCCTTCCAGGGTTCATAGTAGCTGGTACTCTGACCCTTCCGTGAATCATCAGATAGTTATGTACTTACCAAAACTTGGAATCTGTGCTATCCAGTGTCATTATTCATCATGTTCCCACCCTCTTTCCCCCTCCTACTGGAGATTTGGTAGATATGGAGGGATCTCTCTCTAGGAATTTTTCAGTTTTATAGGCAGTTTTCACTGCCCTTTTCTCTCTGTCCAGCAAACTCAGTCTGAGGGTTGTGGGTTAGCAAGGGATCACGGGAAGGGGAGGAGCTTGAGTTCTCTGTCTGTCCTTTCAGTTGCTGGCTCAGATTAGAGGTTGGATCCAAGACCCATCTGTGATGAATAATGACACTGGATAGCACAGATTCCAAGGTTCCTCCTATTCTGCAGTACTTCAACATTTCTCAGTCCCTCTAATTCTTGTTACTATTTAACCATATATTTTATTTCCACAATATTTTTAAACTCTACTTTAATTTTATTCCATTGGCTAGCTAAATTTTCAGAAGAAATTTTATCTTCTCTAACTCCTGAATAATTTTCACTACCCATTCCTTAAATTCCTGTTTTCAACAGATAGGAAAGCACCATGGTCTTGTTTATTTCATTACACTGAATTTTTATTTTAGTTATTGGCACGTGATCTGAAATAGTTATTGGAATAGTTATTGGATGTGCATCAAAACTTGCATTTCACAGGAACATGTGCATTTAATTGAAAGTTCTGGTAAAGTAAACTTTGTCATACAGATCAACACAGAAGAAAAAATACAGATCGATACACAAAATTTTGATACTTAGGCTCTTACCATAAAATGACAGTTTAGAGAAGGAAGATTACATTAATAATTTAAATACTAAAAGTAATCAAAATAAGATATAAAAATAAAGTAAAAAATTGAAAGCTTTTTATAGCAAAAAAAATACAACAGAAAGACTCAATAGAAATATAAGGATATATAAAAATAATATAAATAGAAGCACACATGTAAAAACGTACCCACCAATATATGCCATAAACTTAGTTTAGTTTTCATAGTGCCAATAGAGATATATAAAGTGAGCTATGCAGAGAGTTTTTAAATAATGACATATTGCACATTAATGTTTTACCCATTTAGCAGGTTAGGCTATGGGTTTGTTCAGCAGTCTGATAGAGTGCGGGAAGAAGCTGTTATGGAATCTGTATGTCCTGCATCTAATGCTTCTTTAGTGCTTCCTTGTTGGCAGGTGTTTTGAACAGTCCATAAGCCAGATGATGTATATCCCTCAATAGATGTTCATCGTGTTACCCTGCTGCAGTCATCACACTTGCGTTATCCTGTCGTCAGGCCTGAATTCCAAAGTCTTGGTCCGGCGTCGGTTGCTGTCGCTTCTTCCCTGACGTCAGTGCGCCAGGGGTATATAAGAGACATCTGATGCCATTTTCTTCAGTCTTTCTTGCCGCGCGGTGCCCGAAGCAGAAGTAGTTCGCAAGTGCCGGTCGGCCAACACCTGTGATTTTCGAATAGAATTTCAGTCCGAAATCTTCAAAGCTAAGTACCCCGTTGGGGAACCTTTTCTTGCCTCAGTCCGATGTCAGAAAAAGTTAATAATTGCATTTCTTGTGGGAAGCAAATACCTCATAAGGACTTTCATTCTTTTTGTATACCTTGCCTAGGCCCAGACCACGACGTCACTGGTTGTCGATTTTGTGCTAGGTTCAATAAGCGGACTATAAAGTGACGCTTTGTTTTCGCACAACACTACTTCGGTAGGAAATTTAATTACACTATGCCGTCGGAGCAACCGACTACCGGCGTGCATAAAAAACGCAAAGATAAAGACAGGCAGCCTAGATCCAAGCCAGACTCCGAGGCCTCGGCTGGGCCGGTCGCCGGTTCTCCGGTTTTCAGTGAGGCGCCTACGCAGCCCCTGGCTACCGCTGAATTGGTTCTCCAGACCGCTTCGGATTCTCCAGAAGAGAGTTCTAGGCCGACGCAGCCATTTTCTTTAGGCCCTACCGACGACATTGCAGAAGGAGAAACCGGTGCTGTAGAAACCTTTGGTTTCTGAAGGTGTCTTCAGACAGACTACTCTCACCATAAAATCTTATACTAAGCTTAAGACTCTTCTAAAACCAAAAAAGACTACACTTCAGTCTCCAGTTCAAGGCCCCATGCCTAAGAAACAGATGCTTAAAATGGCTGAAGACTTGATTTCTTTAATCGGGGGTTTCCAACCCCCGACAAAAGGCCTAGACAAGAGGAGGATTATGCCACCTCTGATCAAGTGTCTGTTTCCTCAGGCTCCTCTGAGGAACAGGATTACTCCTTTCCCCCTTATGAAGAATCTGATGCTGAAGACTCCATTCCCTCAGCTTCTCCCCCTGAAGACTATTCCTTTGGGGAAACCTTACATACCACGAGGGAACATTTCCACTGGGAAGGTCAGGACTACTCCGACTCAAAGAAAAGGCTCCGAGAGTTTCTTTTACTCCCCCAGCACAGACCACTTGCTATCCCCCCCAGTTTTAGACAGTGTGGATGATGTTTTCTGAGAATCTAGTCTAAATCCAGATTCTCTGCCTCCTGCTCCAGCCAAACCAGATAGATATACTATAGAGTGCCTGACTCACACAAATTCCTATACAAATGCCCTGTTGCTGATCCAGAGACAATCTCCCGGGGTCCCAAAGGGGCTAAGGCTTCTATGGCTAAAAATCCTGTACCCTCTGAAAGGGACTCTAGAGCACTAGATAGGTGGGGGAAGAAGGTTTACACCTCAGCTACTCTAGCTATGAGAGCACTGAATTGTCAGTTTCGCATGTTTAAATACCAGCAATTCCTAATGTCTCAAATAAAACAAAAGATGGGCATGCACCCTCAACAGTCTGAATTCAAGGAAATGCAGGATCTGTTGCATGCAGCTGAACAGGTGGGCAAACATACTTTACAATGTGGTTTTGATGCCTTGGAAGCTTCCTCTAGAGCAGCTGTTACTGGCTCTGTTATACGTAGGCATGCTTGGTTAAAGGAACAATCTCTGCCTGATCATGTTAAAGCAAAGTTACTAGATGCACCCTTACAGCAGGATGTCTTATTTAGGGTTAAAGCAGAGGAGGTTTTAAAGAAAATTGAGGATAAGGCAAAATCTATGCAAACTGTCAAAGATTTCTTACAGGTACAACCCCCACACTAAAGCAGAAATTGGCCAACAAAAAAATTGGTCCTTTCCAGCTTCTGACAGACCACAGAGGGGTAAATACAGGTGCCCAAGGGGCAGAGGACAAGCACAAATCCCTTACAAACCTCGCCAATGGGGCACTGCAACACAGAAGGGAGGAGAAGACACAGGTCCCAAACTACTAGAAGGCAAACACAATGACTTAAACCTCAAACTGCCAAGCAAAACTTTCTTGGCAGCTCCCTTGGGAGGAAAATTAGCACTTTTTGCAGACAACTGGCGCATCGTCACAAAGGACAAATGGGTCCTAGACATTATCTCACAAGGATACAGATTCCATTTCCACACCTTGCCAAGGATAAAAGGAAAGCCAAACCTGCCACAAAATCAATGGGCAGAGGCACAAAAACAAATTACAGCTCTCATGGACATGAGAGCCATTCAACTGGTACCTACACAGGAGCAAGGCCAAGGATTTTACTCAAGGCTCTTTCTAGTCCCCAGAAAGGACAATGCTTGAAGACCCATTCTGGACGTTTCAATTCTAAACACCTTCTTGCAAGTACCAAAATTCAAGATGCTAACACTACAGCAGCTTCTTCCCATGTTGGGCAAGAAAGCTTGGCTAGTAACGTTGGACCTCAAGGAGGCATACCTGCATGTCCCTATCAGACAAAATTGCAGAGGATGCCTCCGTTTCATTGCAGGTTCAACCCATTGCCAATTCTTTGCACTTAATCTACTGCGCCCAGGATCTTCCCAAAATGCCTGGCACCAGTAATTGCATACTGCAGACGGAGGAATTCAAATATACCCATACCTGGACGACTGCCTCATCCAAGCAGAAAGCAAGGACATTCTCTTAACACCTGACTTTTGTAAAACACCTTCTAAGTTGCCTAGGGTACACAGTAAACAAAACGAAATCAAAACTAGTGCCCTCACAAAATATGACATTCCTGGGTGCCAGCTTGAATACAACGGCCCAGATGGCTTATCTGACACCAGACAAACAACTACAATTAACTCAATACTTCAGAACAATGGCAACAAAGACCCACCTCCCTGCAAGAAAAATTCTGCAGGCTTTGGGCTTCATGGCATCTTGCATACTACTAATACTATTTGCAAAACTGCATATGAGGAAATTACTGTGGTACCTAAAAGGCGTATGGACTCAACACAGCCACAGCTTGGAAACAATACCACCTCTCATTCCCTGCCTTCAACAGGAGTTTCTATGGTGGTCACAGGCATGCAACCTCATCAAGGGTCAGCCTTTCACCTTACCCCCAGCCAAGCAAACTATGACAACAGATGCATCGGACTATGCCTGGGGGGCACACATGGCAGGACGGTGCGTTCAAGGCATATGGACTGCAGATCAAAGGAATCTGCACATCAGTCAAAAAGAAATGTTAGCTGTGCAGAATGCTCTGACAGCCTTCAAGGGCCTCTTGCATCCAGGACAGCTTATCATAAGGACAGACAATGCCCCAGTAATGTGGTACATAAACAAACAAGGGGGTACACACTCCTACCCTCTATGCAGGCAAGCAATGACCTTGTGGAACACAGCACTGGCTTACCAAGTTCAGTTACAAGCTCATTTCCTGCCAGGAAAAAAGAACACTTTGGCAGACAACCTCAGCAGAAACATCTTGGATCCCCATGAGTGGAAACTGGATCCACAAGTATTTGCAATGATGACTCAAAAATGGGGGCACTCATAGACATGTTTGCCAGCCCCCAAAACTATCAGCTAACAAAATTTTGCACAAGGACTTTTCACCATCAAGCTTGGAAAGTGGACGCACTCTCATTCAGTTGGAAAATGCTGACAGTATATACCTTCCCTCCATTACCCCTTCTCACAAAGGTGCTGCTGAAAGTCAGGATGGAGAGACCCCGAATGATACTCATTGCCCCAGACTGGCCACGCCAGCACTGGTACCCACTATTAAGGAATATGGCCCAGGGCCCACCATGGATTTTACCACAAATTACTCATCTGCTCACACAGCAAGACAGTCAGATTCTACACAGCCAGCTCAAAACCTTAAACTTGGCTGCATGGCAAATCACCTAAGCAACCAGCCAGCTCCTCTTTCACAAGCTGTTATGGATGTTATTCTGGAGGCCAGGAGGCCCAGCACCAGGAAAGCCTACTCGGACAAATGGAAAAGGTTTTGCGCCAGCCCTTCAGCTGGACATACCTCAGATTCTGCAATATTTAACTGAGATGTTACACAAAGGGCTTTCTTTTTCATCTATTAAAATCCACGCCTCCACTATTTCAGCTGACTACAATACGGATCCTCCCTTATTTTCACATCCACTTCTAAGGCAGTTTCTCAGTGGGGCCAAAAACATTAGGCCTCCCAGGAGAGCACCAACACCTACTTGGGACCTCAGTTTTGTTTTGGAAAAACTTACGCTACCTCCTTTTGAGCCAGCTTTCTCAGCTGACTTAAAGTTTATATCATGGAAGACTGCCCTGCTGCTAGCAATTACGTTAGCCAGAAGAGTCTCAGAGCTTCAGGCACTAATGGCAGTAGAGCCTTTCCTCATTTTTCATCAAGACAGTTTCTCTACGAACTAACCCCTCCTTTATGCCTAAGGTGGTATCCAGTGTGGCTCTAAATCAAACCATCCATTTTCCCACCTTCTTTCCAAATCTACAGAACAAAGGAGAAAGACTCCTGCATTCCTTGGACATTCACAGGCAGCTAAGTTACTACTTGGATAAAACTAAGGTTTTCAGAAAATCTGACCAGCTTTTTGTATCCTGTGCTACAGCATCACAAGGAAAGGCCATCTCAAAACAGACCATTTCCAAATGGATAGGACACTGCATACGTTTTTGCTACACCCACCATGGAAAACCAGTTCCTGCTAGCATAAGGCCCCACTCTACCAGGGCAGCAGCTACATCTACAGCCTTCCTCGGGGTGCCAACCAAGGATATTCTGGAAGCTGCAACTTGGAGCTCAGTACACACCTTCACCAAACATTATCACTTACCACTTTACTCTAAGACTAGAGCTGGCTTCGCCACTGCAGTTTTGCAGGGCCTTCTAGCCTCCTCTAACCGTGTTTGACTCCACCTCCCATCCTTAGCTTTGGGATTCTACCCAAGTATGATGACTGCAGCAGGTTGACATGATGAACATAGTACAGTTTTGTACCTACCATAAATGTAGATGTTCGAGTGTATACCCTGCTGCAGTCCAGGTTACCCTCCCTCCATCCCCTCTGACCTAAAACCTTTCAATACCTTAAAATCTGTTACAACCTTTGTGGTGTATTTGCTTATAGCTGGAGGGATATTTTGTTTGTGATAAACTTTTTATTATTGGTACTATCTACTGACCACCTTGGGGGGGGGGGCACCTGACATCTGGGGCAAGAAAAACTGAAGAAAATGGCGTTGGATGCCTCTTATATACCCCTGGCGCACTGACGTCAGGGAAGAAGCGACAGCAACTGACGCCGGACCAAGACTTTGGAATTCAGGCTGACTGCGGGGACCGCCTGACGACAGGATAACCCAAGTGTGATGACTGCAGCAGGGTATACACTCGAACATCTACATTTATGGTAGGTACAAAACTGTACTTTTTCAGTCTCTACCTTAGCATCTGTTTGAATATGTCCTGTAGGGATTTGAAGGTTGGAGCCAATGATTTTTGTGGCCTGCTTAATGATCTTATCCATTACCTTCTGATCATCTTGAGAGCAATTTCCATACTAGACAACGATGTTTGGTCAGTACACTCTGAGTCGTGGCACTGTTGAAGGTAAGTAGGACCTGTGTGGTGAGGTTAGCTCTACAAAGTCTCCTAAGGAAGTGGAAAAAGTTGTTTGGCTCTCTTTATAAAGTAGGAAGCGTTTGTGGCCCAATTTAGGTCTTGAGATATGTACCCCTAGGAATTTGGTCCTGTTTACTCTCTCCACTGTGGTACCATTGATGAAGATGGGGTTGTGTGGCTTATTCTCCTTCCTAAAATAGATGATTTCCTTGGTTTTCCCAGCATTTAGTGCTAAGTTGTTGTCGGTGCACCAATGAATGAGTTGGTTCACTTCCTCCCTGTAGGCTCACTTGTCTTTTTCTTGATGAGGCCAATTACTGTTGTCATCTGCAAATTTGATTCTCTTTGACGGATGCGTAGCTGTGCAGTCGTATTAAAATTGTGAGAAGTGGACCGAGTACGCAACCTTGTGGGACCCCTGTGTTTAGGGTGATGCTGTTTGAGTGATGCTTTCTTTCTCAAACTATTTGTGGCCTTTCAGGAAGTCGTGGATCATCCAGTTGCATATTTTGTTTTCTATGCCTAGATTACTCTGCTTAGACAGCAGTTGTGGATTTATTATATTAAAGGCAGAGCTGAAGTCTGAACAGCATGTGTACATAACCGTCCTTATTTTCCAGGTGGTCCAAGGTGTGTGAAAGTGTTAAGGCTATGGCATCTGCAGTAGAATGATTTGGCCTGTATACAAATTATAAAGGATCAAATGTAGCAGGTAGGCAGGATGTTGTGATTCTTGACCATTTTTTTTTTTGAAACACTTTGCTACTGAGGTAAGTGCAATTGGTTGGTAATTATTTAATGATGCTGGAGATGGTTTCTTGGGCAGAGGGGTGATGTCAGTGGTCTTGAAGCATTTGGGCACATTTTCCTGGCTGAGAGGTATATTGAAAATGTCTGTGAAGACTGGTGCCAACTGATCAGCATAGTTTTTAAGCAGCCTCCCTGGGACCATATCTGGACCAGCTGCTTTACCCAAATGAACCTTACATGTGTTTCTGCATACCTCTTCCAAGCTGAGACATAGTGATATGGCATCTGCATTGGTAGGTAGTCCCTTTTGAGGTTCTAATTTGATTCCTCAAATCTACTGAAGTAGATGTTTAGCTTGTTTAAAAAGCCTGGGTTACCACACCATGTGGATGGTGGCTTATAGTCTGTGATGTTTTGGATCCCTGTCCACAGCTACCTGGGATTTTTTTGATCAGTGAGGTGTCTGTATTTTTATACCGTAGGCCCTTTTTGCTACTCTCACACCTTTGTTCAAGTTGGCTCTGGACTTTTTCAAAACGTCTGTCTCCAGCCTTAAAGGCAGCATTGCGCCCTCTCCGTAATTCATATACCTCACTGGTGAGCCAGGTTTTTGGTTGCCTCTAATGGTTACATCCTTCAGGGTGGTGACATTAATACATTTTGTGATGTATCACACAACCATTTCAGTGTACTCATCCAAATTAATACATTGATTTGTGGCAGCCTTTTTAAATAGATTCCAGTCAGTACATTCAAAGTAGTCTTGCAGAGCCGGGACAGCACTTTCAGGCCAGATCCTTATTTGCTTCATGAAAGGTTTTTCTCTTACTAGCATTGGTGGTATATAGGCAGTGATAAGCAGGATGGAAATGTGATTTGAGCTATCAAGATGGGAGTGGGGGATAGTTTTGAATGCCTATTTGATATTGGAGTACACTTGATTACGTGTGTTATCTCTTCTTGTAGAGAAGTTTGCATACTGCTGGTAGTTTGGTAGCACAGTTTTCAGTTTGGCTTGTTTGAAATCCCCAGCTAAAATGTTGACACACTCTGGGTTCTTTTTCAGATCACAGGCTAACTGGTACAGGCTAGCGAGTGCTTCATTAATGTTTGTACTCTGAGGTATATAAACTGCAGTTGTAAAGATAGTATGTCTAGCCTAGCCCACTTTTTGTATCTTGGGGTATATGTAAATAAATCTACTTTCATTTGTAATTTTTTTTTTCCATTTTGGGCCCCCAGACACATTTTCACTGGTGCAAATCAAATTCCAGTCCCTGCCTGTAAGTAATATTCCCTACTGAAAGCTGATCATTTCTCCCAGAATTTTCTTAAGCTCCATTGTAGCAGTTTTAGGTGGAATATAAATGTATACCAGTGTAATCCTCCTCCCTTGCTAGTAGCCCTTGCATATATGCCATTGTCTGTTTTATCCTCTTCTATCACTATTGGAGCTCATATTGCAATTAATATAAGTACTCTCTTCCTTTGTCTCAAGTATTCTGCTGAATAACCTTCCTGAAAACCTTCTTCCAAATCTGGTTTCCCTAAATGTAAAAAGGGTTCTAGGTGTGTTTTCCCCCCTGCTCAATCTCCTCAGACTCCTACTTCTCAGAAGCCACCTTTTTCAAGACAAATCACATTCTGACAGTTTGCATCCCCTTTTCCTTAGGCCAGGTTCCTTTATCACCTTCATCTTTCCCTGTCTCTCCCCAATTGGTTAAGGGTCACTCGACTATTGGGTTTTATCTGTCATCTGCTAAGGATATTTCAAGGTTTAGAAATATCTTCCAGAAGAGGCTGAGAAATGCCCAGAAAAAGAGGAACACCTTCCTTTCTTTCCATAACTTTCAGGACCTTTTGACTCCGGGTACCATTCAAGTTGTGCATCCTGCCTGGGAAAGGGTTTTATTCCAGAATGTTTCTGGTTCTCCGGAAGAAAGGCACCTGGAGACCCATTCTAGACCTTTCTTAGCTCAACACCTTCCTAAGGGTTCCCTCTTTTTCCACAGGCCTTCTTGGTATCCCCGAACCTCAAGGATGCCTATCTTCACATCTCCATTCATCCTCTTTTCGGAAAATGTTTACATTTCTATGTTGCATCCTTGCATTTTCAGTTCTCTGCTTTGCCCATTGGCTTCTCTACTACCCCAAGGGTATTCACCAAATTCCTCGAATACCCCAAGGGAATTCACCAAATTCCTCGCTGCTGTCATTGCCTTTTGCAGAGTGAAAGGGGTTCAGATATTTCCTTATATGGACAGCTTACTCATTCAGGCTCCATCCTTTGTGGTCCTGCTTTAGAACCTCCAGTTTAGCTAGTCTTTTACAAAGCCTGGGATTCACCATAAACTTTCAGAAATCAGTCCTGGTTCCTTCTCAAAATCATGTTTCTCTCTGTTGCAAGATGCAGACCATTCCTGTGCTGGCATCCTTGTTTCCACCAGTGGCTCATTTTCTTGATCACCTATTTTCAGCCTCCTCTTCCTTTGGCTTCTGTCACAGCCAAGGAGTTTCTCAAAGTTCTAGGATTCATGACCTTCACCATTCCTATGCTTCTCCTATCCACACTCCATATGAGAACTACAGTGGTTCCTCAAGTCAGTGTGGCTTCAACTCTGTCAGTTGGAACTCTTAGCTGCATTTCTTTCATGCCTCAAACTTCAGTGGTGGATTCATCAGCTTTTTCCTCAACACTGGACTTAACTTTTCAACTTCCAGTCCCATCTCAGGAACTTATTTCATATGCCTCAGATGGGGGTTGGGAGCCTCCTTCACTTCCCTCAAGGTCCAGGGTTTCTGGCCTCCTCATCATAGGTCAGATCACATCAACCTAAAGGAGATGAGGCTCTACTTTTCACTGTTCAGGCCTTTCATTCCCCCTTTCTTCCAGGGCCTCTCAAAGTCTTCACAAACAATATCACAGTGATGTGGTATATCAACAAGCAAGGGGGGACACGTTCTTACTTTCTTTGCAGAATTACTCTGGAATCTATCTGCCAAGTATCAAGTGACTCTTCAGGCTCGGTCTACATTCCTTCAGAGCAATATGTAGTGGCAGATGCCTTGAGCAGGTCCAGTACATAGGCTCACTAATGGATGCTTCACCAAGATGTGCTGATGGACACTGTCCATCAGTGGGTTACTCCACAAGTAGATCCTTATGCCTCCCCTCCGAACAAGACTGCTTCCTCTCTTTTCTGACAGACTCCCAAGCCCTCTGGCCTGAAAGGTGGACACAGTATCTTTTCCTTGGAAGGGTATGTTTCTCTACACCTTCTCTCCCCTTCCTTTTTTTCTGAGGGTCCTGCTCAAAGTCAAGTTAGCCCCCCCCCCCCCCAGAAAAAAAAATCGTACTGGTGACTACCCCTGGCTAATTGAAAAAGGGGGAACCAATGCTGTCTGGCCCAAAAGGTAATCGCAAGTTACCTCACAGGCCGGACCTTCTCACACAAGACAAGTGGTCTCTGATCCATCCTCACTTGTCCACTCTTCAACTGACGCTGTGAGTGATAGGATTTTGATCCCTTCTAGACACTTCTTTTCTGAGGACATGCTTAGAATTCTGCAGGAGGCCAGTAAGCCCACTACCAGGAAATCATATTTGTCCAAATGGGAGAGGTTTTCTTTCTGGTGCTTTTCTCGTAACCAGGATCCCCTTGGTTCTGTCTTGTTTGCGAAAATTGCTCCATGCTAGGTTGGCATGTTCTTCAGTTAAAGCTCATCTTTCAGCTATTTCTGCTTGTCTGCCCTTGCTTCCTCCTCTGGCTTCTAGGTTTGAGGTCAAAACAATTAGAGGTGTCCTTCATATCAGGCCTCCCACGAAGCCTATTCCACCTTCCTGAGACCTAAATTTTGTGCTTGAAAAATTGACCCGGGCTGTTTTTGAGCCTGCATTTACAGATTCCCTGCAACATTGTACCTGGAAGACTGTTCTTCTCTTGGCCATTACTTCAGCTAAGAGTCTCTGAACTCCTGGCTCTTATGGCTGTTCCTCCTCTTTTGGTTTTTCATAGGGACAGGGTGTCTGTCCGTACTAATCCTTTTACGCCCAAGGTGGTTAATGAGTTGTCACTTAATCAGTCTATTTTGCCCTCCTTTTTTCCTTCTCTGCAATCTGCTTGTGAGAAGGTTCTTCATACCTTGGAATTGCATAGGCAGCTCTGATATTTGGATACGAGCAAGGCCATTCACAAATCTTAGCAACATTTTTCTTCCATCCCAGATGCCGGGGTTTGGCTGTTATCCTGGATCTTCAAGGCCATTTCTTTTTGTTCCTTTCATGGTAAATGTCTTTCTACCTCGGTAAAGGCTCATTGTACTAGAGCTTTTACTTCCCCTGGTGCCTTTCAAAGGATTGAATACCAGTTCTGTTCTTGAGGCTGCCTCTTGGACTTCTGTCCTTACCTTCACTAAGCATCATAAGCTGAATGTTGTTTCTAGGCATGAGCTGGCTTTGCCAGAACTATCCTGCATGCTATTTTGAGAGCTCTTCTGTGCCTTCCTCCTCCCAAATTTCCCCTCTAACTTCCTTTTGTAAACTCCTTTAGGTTAAGAATGCTACAGTAGTGATATGAAAGGACGTAGTACAGTCTAGTAAAACCTTACCATAACAATAGATATCCTTCTCTTTTCTGTTGCAGTATTTGCTCGCTCCCTCCTTCCTCCCCCTTCTGTTATTATTCTATTCTTCCTGCCTGTGTTGGCCAGGGATTCTTTTCCTTTTCTTCTGCTTGGATGCACATGTTCCTCTTGGTCTCTAGTGAACTGATCCTCCTGCTTTTTAGTTCTGAAGTATGTGCATCCATACATCACCTTTATGCCCTACACTTTGTGCAGGAAGCTTAAGTGTGACATACGGCATTTATAAATTCCAAAGGCTTTGATATATTGGATGAACGTTGGGCTATCCTTGGCAGGAGGTCCCTTGTGTTAAGAGTACTGCAACAGTTAAGAGTATCACATCTACTTTTATGGTAATTTACACAACAGTACTTTCCTCTTAGATGACCAGTTTCTGAATGTCTGATGTTCATCGTGCATACAGCTGCAGTAATTACAGATGGGTTCTCTGCTGTCAGGCGGGTCCTCGGTCGGCCGAATTCCAAAGTCTAGGTCCGGCGTCGGTTGTTGTCGCTTTCTTTCCTGACGTCAGTGCGACAGGGGTATATAAGACACAGCCAACGCCATTTTCTTCAGTCTTTTTTGCCACGCGGTGCCCGAAGCAGAAGCAGTTCGCAAGTGCCGGTCGGCCAGCTCCTGAAATTACAAAAATTTGGAAACTGAAGTCTTCTTTAAAGCTAAGTACCCCATTGGGGAAACTTTTGTTGCCTCAGACCGATGTCAGACAAAGTTAACAATTGTATTTCTTGTGGGAAGCAAATACCGCATAAGGATTTCCATTCCCTCTGCATACCTTGTTTAGGCCCAGACCACGACGTCTCGGGCTGTCGCTTTTGCGCTACTTTCAATAAACGCACTATTAAGCGTCGGGCGGAATTCGCCCAGCACTTTTTTGGTCAAGCTTTTGATTATAAAATGTCGTCGGAGACTCAGACTACTGTTTTGTCCAAAAAACGCAAGGACAAAGACCGACACCACGCCAAAACCGGCTACAAGTGGTCCGGTTCTCCACGAGGCGCCTACGCAGCCCCTGACTACCGACGACACTTCTCTGGCTGTGTCTTCTGTAACCGAGACTGCAGGTGCCTCGGCCCATACCCAGACTGCAGCTACCAAAGCCACTGTGAGTGTTGAGCCTCCTAATGTGGACAGGTCCACTTCCACCCATGGTGTCTTTAGACCCTCATCTTCCTTTTCCATAAAGGCCTTTACTAAGTCCAAATCAGCCATGCATCCCAAGAGGCCTGTTGCACAGGGCCCATCTCCAGGCCCCATGCCTAAAAAGCAGATGCTAAAAATGGCTGAGGATTTAATTCTCTTATCAGGGGTTCCCAACCCCCTCCGGACAAGAGACCCAGAGTGGAGGAAGTTTCTCCCTCTTCTGACCAGGGCTCCATTATTTCAGAACATTCTGATGAAGAGGAACACTCGTACTCCCCTTTTGAAGATTCTGATGCAGAGCAGTCCATTCCTTCTGTATCTCCCCAGAGGATTTTTCTTTGGGGAAACCTTGCATACCTTGAGGGAACACTTCCATTGGGAAGGCCAAGACTTTTCTGATTCCAAGAAAAGACTTGGGGAATTTCTTTTGCTACTTCAGCACAGACCTCTGGCGATACCTCCTGTCTTGGACATACTTGATGATGTTTACTCGGAGGCTTGCCTTAATCCGGATTCCCTGCCTCCTGCCCCAGTCAAGCCTGATAGGTACTACAGAGTTCCTAACTCTCACCAATTTCTTTACAAAAGCCATAATGCTGACCCTGAAACCATATCTCAAGGCCCCAAGGGAATGAAGGCCTCTACTGCTAAGAATCCACTACCTTCGAAGAGAGTCTAGATCCTTAGAAAGGTGGGGAAAAAGGTATATACCTCGGCCACCCTAGCCATGAAGGCCTTAAATTGTCAGTTCCATATGCTTAAATATCAGCAGTTTCTGTTATCACAATTAAAGAATAAAATGTCACAACCTGAACAACCAGATTTGAAGGAGTTGCAGGATATGATGCATAGTGCAGAACAAGTGGGTAAGCACACCTTACAATGTGGCTATGATGCTCTAGAGGCCTCAAGTAGAGCTGCGGTTACAGGATCAGTCATTCGTAGACATGCCTGGCTTAGGGAACAAACCTTGCCTGATCATGTTAAAGCTAAACTACTAGATGCTCCTTTACAAAAGGATGTATTATTTGGTACTAATGCTGAGGAGATACTACGGAAAATGGAAGAAAAAGCTAAATCTATGCAAACTGTCAAAGCTTTTCTACAGGTTCAACCACCACGTTTCAGCAGAAATTGGCCTTCAAAAAACTGGTCCTTTCCAGCCACTGACAAGCCCCAAAGAGGTAGATACAGGCACACAAGGGGCAGAGGACAATCTCAAGGATCATATAGAGGCAGACAATGGCAAACTCCAGCACCAAGAGGTGGCGAAGACAGTGCACAACAATACAGGAAACAAACACAATGACTTTCCCCTTTTCATGCCAAGCAAGTCTCAGCTGGCAGCACCCTTGGGAGGAAAGCTGGCATTATTTACAAGAAATTGGCATATCACAACAGACAAATGGATCCTGGACATTATAAACAGAGGCTACAGATTTCATTTTCACACTCTTCCAAAAATGAAAGGCATGCATGCCGAACCTGCCGCACAATCAAAGGGCAGAGGCTCAAATACAAATTTCAAAGCTCATGGACATGAAAGCTATTCAAGAGGTACCTACTCACGAACAAGGTCAAGGTTTTTATTCCAGACTATTCCTGGTGCCAAGGAAAGGAACCGACTGGAGACCCATTTTGGACTTATCCATCCTAAACACATTTCTACTCCTACCAAAATTCAAGATGCTCACCTTACAGCAGCTTCTTCCCATGCTGGGCAAGGAGTTTTGGCTGGTAACACTGGACCTCAAGGAGGCATACCTGCATGTCCCAATCAGACAAAGCTGCAGAAGATACCTCAGATTTCTTGCAGGTTCAATCCACTATCAATTCTCTGCATTGCCCTTTGGCTTATCTACTGCGCCCAGAGTATTCACGAAATGCCTGGCATCAGTAATTGCCTACTGCAGACTTCAAGGGATACAAATTTACCCTTATTTGGACGATTGCCTGATCCAAGTGGACAGCAAACACATACTTCTGGAACATCTGGCTTATGTAACACGGTTATTGAATTCTCTGGGATACACAGTCAACAAAGAGAAATCCAGGCTAACACCATCTCAGAAAATAACTTTCCTGGGTGCCAACTTGGACACAAACACCCAGATGGCCTATCTTACGCCAGAAAAACAGGGGCAACTAACTCAGTACTTCAAAATACTAGCAAATTGTACCAGGCTTACTGCAAGGAAAATCCTGCAGGCTCTGGGATTCATGGCATCTTGCATTCTTCTAATCCCATGTGCAAAGTTGCATATGAGGAAACTTCAATGGTACCTTAAACCTATGGTCTCAACACAGCCACAGTTTGGAAACAATACCAATAATCCCATGCTTGCAAGAGGAATTTCTATGGTGGGCCCAAGCATGCCAAACAAACACAGGTCTACCGTTCTGCAAGTGTCTAGCAAATCAAGTCATCACAACAGACGCCTCAGACTACGCCTGGGGGGCACACATGACAGACAGGTGCATTCAGGGCAAATGGTCCCAAAAGGAAAAGCACCTTCACATCAATCAAAAGGAAATGCTAGCAGTGATAAATGCAATTACAGCTTTCAAGGACCTCCTGCATCCAGGGCAATTATTGGTAAGAACAGACACCACCACAGTAATGTGGTACATAAACAAGGAGGAACACATTCATACCCCCTGTGCAGACTAGCCATGTCACTTTGGAACTTGGCTCTGGAATGGCAAATCGAACTTCAAGCACAGTACCTGCCAGGATTGGAAAACACGCTGGCAGACAATCTAAGCAGAAATATGACAGACCCACACGAATGGAAGTTGCATCCTCAAGTGTTTACAAAGATAATCCAAGCGTGGGGAAGGCCAGACATAGATCTCTTTGCCTCCCACAGGAATCATCAATTGACAAAGTTCTGCTCAAGGACCTTCCATCCAAAGGCCTGGATAGTGGACGCCCTTTCTTTCAGTTGGGCAGCACAGACAAGTTTACACCTTCCCTCCTTTGCCTCTTCTGCCCAAGGTGCTCTTGAAAGCAAGAGCAGACAGACCGAAGATGATACTGATTGCTCCAGACTGGCCAAGACAACACTGGTACCCACTCCTGAGGAGCCTAACACATACTCCTCCCTGGACCCTACCGCTAATGCCTCTTCTACTGACTCAGCACAGCTACAAAACTCTTCACAGTCAGCTGAAAACACTCAATCTGACTGCATGGAAAATTCCTTAACACCACAACAGACCCTACTCTCCAAAGAGGTGCAGGATGTCATTTTGGAGGCCAGAAGGCCATCTACTAGAAAGGCTTACTCCAAAATGGAAACTGTTTTGCTTGGAATGAGAAAAAGGCCAGGATCCTAGAAAATGAATTTGCCTCAGATATTACAGTATCTAGCTGAGCTGTTGAACAGTGGACTTTCATTTTCCTCCATCAAAATTCATGCCTCAGCCATTTCTGCAGAATACAACACTGATCCACCCTTATTCTCTCACCCACTCTTAAGACAGTTCCTCAGAGGGGCTAAGAATATAAGACCTCCAAGGAAACAACCAATACCAGCCTGGGATCTTAATTACATTCTAGAAAAATTAACTTTGCCTCCCTTTGAACCAGCTGCCTCAACAGATTTGCAATATTTGTCCTGGAAAACAGCTTTCCTTCTGGCCATTACCTCAGCTCGTAGGGTTTCGGATCTACAAGCCCTCATGGCTGTGCAGCCCTTTCTCATCTTCCATCAGGACAGGGTTTCCCTATGAACCAACCCGTCATTTATGCCTAAGGTAGTATCCAGGGTAGCTTTAAATCAGGCCATACACTTACCTACCTTTTACCCCAATTCTCAAAACAAAGGGGAAAGGCTGCTACATTCCTTAGACATCCATAGACAGCTACGCTACTATTTGGACAGAACAAAGCCTTTCAGGAAATCAGAACAACTCTTTGTGTCCTATGCTGTAGGAGCTCAAGGGAAGCCAATTTCCGAACAGACAATTTCAAAATGGAAAGGCCACTGCATACGGTTGTGTTACTCCTTTCATGGCAAATCTGTTCCTACAGGCATCAGATCCCACTCCACAAGGGCCACAGCTACCTCTACAGCCTTCCTCAGAGGAGTCCCTACCAAAGATATTTTGGAGGCAGCCACTTGGAGTTCTGTGCATACCTTCACAAAACACTACCACCTGCCTTTATACTCCAAAACTAGAGCAGGCTTTGCCACTGCTGTGTTGCAGGGCATTCTGGCTCTTCCAGTTCCACCTAGTGCCTACCACCCTGTGCGTAGCTTTGGGATTCTACCCATCTGTAATTACTGCAGCTGTATGCACGATGAACATAGTACAGTTTTGTACCTACCATAAATGTAGATGTTAGAGTGCTAATACAGCTGCAGTACAGGTTTCCCTCCCTCCTTCCCCTCTTGGTAAAGGCCTAGTGGCTAACACCTCCTCATACAACCTGATTGGGTTATCCTTCTATGGTGTATTTGCTTGCAACTACTGATTTTTGATTATATTGCATTGCATGATTATATATATAATTTATGTATTGCCTTCCTTCTGGGGGCACCTGACATCTGGGGCAAGAAAGACTGAAGAAAATGGCGTCGGCTGGGTCTTGTATACCCCTGTCGCACTGACGTCAGGAAAGAAAGCGACAACAACCGACGCCGGACCTAGACTTTGGAATTCGGCCGACCGAGGACCCGCCTGATGGCAGAGAACCCATCTGTAATTACTGCAGCTGTATTAGCACTCTAACATCTACATTTATGGTAGGTACAAAACTGTACTTTTCCTTGACTAACAAAGCAAGGAATTTGATATGAATTTCAGATTTTGTGTGTGCCTTTAATAGTTTGATTCAAATATTTTACCGGTTCTGCTAAAACCTAGCTGTACTCGTATAGCGGCATCTACAACAGCATACAAAATATCTAATCTATCTGAATACAAACAACTGCGCAATAAAGTCAAAAAACGAATAGTTTCTGATTGCAAATCCTATTACTCCAAACTTTGACAGTCACAAATCTAATCCCAAAAAGTTCTCTGCCCTTTTCTCCCCTGGCAGAAATGACTACCCTTACCCAGACCCTAACTCTCAGGTTATTGCTGCCCAGTTTAACTCCTTTCTTAGACTCTATAGCCAAGCTTACCATATCCTTCCCAAACTAAGTATTACTTTCCACTACATCTGTTCATAACTTTCCTTCATTTACCTTCAGACCCATTCCTGTCAATACCATAAAAAAATTACTACTAAAACTCAAGTCATGCTCTAATGCCCCAACCAAATACATCAAGTTAGCTGCTTATGGCATAGCTCTTCCCATCTGCATCCTAATTAATCGTTCTATTCAAGAATCATATGTACCCCTCCTCTGTATAAAAAAAAAAAAAAAAACAGCATTTACTATCCCCCTACACAAAGGGGGCCATAATACTGATATCTCTAATTCTCATCCTATAGCTTTTCTCTCCTCAATCTGTAAGATTCTGGAAAAATGTATTCACTTGCAACTTCTACCTTACCTTCTGGACAATCATTTATTAACCCCTACACAGCATGGATTTAGACCTGGTCAGAGCACTACCACTGCCCTTCTTTATTTCTTGATGATATTAACCATGCTCTTGACTCGCGTAATAATGTATCTTCCTTTTCCTAGACTTATTTAAAGCTTGTGATACTATTTCTCATTTACTTCTTTCTCAGCTCTCTCTCTCTACTCAACCTGTCTCCCTCTTTGATCACTTGGTTTTAGAGTTATCTTTCAAATAGATATCAAGCTGTCAAGTGGAAAAATTCCATCTCTTCCTTCCTTACTCCCACAGCAGTACCCCAAGGTTCTATTCTTGGTCCCCTACTATTTAATATTTTTATTAATAATTTCCAGGATTGTATACGAAAAGTGAAACTTGTCCAATGTGCTGATGACTCATCTGTTCTTCCAAATCCCTCACAAACCTCATGCAAGTAACTCAAAATGCCTTTTGTTAATACTGAGTCTTGGATGTTAAATCGCCTATCTTTCAATCCATCCATAAACTTGAGATCATGAGATTCACTCCATCAAGACGCACTAAAATTGACAATACCTCCTCCTTGATAGTCACCCAAAATAAGATCCCCATTATAATAGTTCCTCATACCAAGCTTCTTGGTGTTATAATTGAACACTTAAAGTTTGACATTCATCTGCAAACTAATATCAAGAAAACCCATCAAAAGCTTGGAACTTTGTATTGGCATAATCTGTTTCTCACTCCTTCAATTAAACATACCCTTGCTATTACTTACCTACATCCCTCTCTTGTGTATGGAGCTCCTCTCCTTACTAACATTCATTCCTCTCTGAAGGCAAAGCTTGCATCTTGCTACAATACAATCTCTAAGTTTGCTACTGGTTCCAAATCCTCATCTCACTACTGTGATTCCCTTCACTCCTTAAATTGGCTAGAACTTCCTAACTATCTCTTTTATATTCAACTTTGCACCATGTATCAACTATTCTTTAATCCCTCTAAGTGTCCTTCCCTCTCTTCTATTTTCAGTCTTCATCTTCCTGGAAGATCACTCAGATTTAAAAACCAAAATCTCCTTGGTTTATAAACCCATACATAGTCTAGGACAACTGTTGTTTTCTCTAACTCGTAAATGGAACTCGCTTCCACCACTTATATGAACTACTCAGAATTCACTCCATTTGTAAGACTTGACTTAGTCTGCAGTAGACCATTGTATTCCATGTAATCCCATAATTTCTGTTATGGAATGTCATATAATGCGTTTTATTATTTGTCAAGTCAGTCTTTTTCATCTTGCTATTTTTGTATTATCTAATATTGTAATACTGTATGTGGAGCTTTTCTCCCCGGCCTCCATTGAAAAAGGGTTCTTTTTGGCCCAGTGGACTTGACTAGTCAACAAATTGTAAGTAAATAAAATAAATACATTTTATGTAAGAAAATATTTTAAGATAAGGCTCTGTATGTTCTGTTCACAGTAAAGTATAAAGTTTGCTTTTTGTGTGCTAGTATTCTGTCAGAGAGACCAATAGCCTGTTCTGCATTCAGATGTAATTGGAAATTGGCTGAAAAATTCATAGTGCTGTGGAATAGGCAGTGTACGATGTGCTCTTTCACTGGAGTATTGTACTGATTTCAGCAGTTTTTAGCTGTTTTAACATTTGGAGTGGTTGTATTGATTCAAGGTTATTCAGCAGTGGTTTATAATACAGAAAGCATCTCAAATAGATTTTAGAAGCTCTTCACTAGCAGCACTGTAATATATAATGGATGTCTTCTTAAGACAGTTTTTTTTTTTCAGTAGCATGCATTGCTATTAACTGGGGCAGAAGTGCAACTTAAAAGCTGATGGTTAATGTGAGCTGTATGGAGAACACATGCTTAAGAATATTTGCTTTACTTTGTTCATATTCGTTTTCCCCGTTCTTTAGAAATGGGTAAAAGTCGATGCCAGAAACGTAGAAGAGAAAAATTTCCTGTGGATATTCCTTCTGCAGAGACAGAACTAACCATAACTAAACTGAATTCTTCAGAGCCTTCTGGACCAGATCAAGCAGTGGAAAGAAAAACAAAAATATCTCTCGAGAATTCTGCTGAAAACCATGTTGTTCCTGCCTTTCCTGAATCTTTATCTCTACAGCAAACTTCAGGTTCTTCACTTCCAGCAAAAAAAGAGGAGTCTTTAACTGAACAGCCTGTTGAGAAAAAGCGTGTCAGGATAAAAGAAGAAACCAAGGATATACCCGTCCTCACTGAAAGGAACCAAAGTAACAGCAATGCACTTTCCAGTTGTTCCAGGTCAGTGTCATATCGATATGCACAAGGCAGCCATGGCACACCTGCATCTCTTCTATATTCCTGCATGAACTATGCTTTTTGCTTGTTATGTTTTTTCTTAAGTTTTGTGACCAGTATTATACCTTGGTGCCGCTTGCCAAGACTAGCACTTCCAAAGCCTTTTCGGAGGCTAACTGGTTCTAAAGAAACTTGATTCAGAATACCAGTGTTAAATTTTTTTTCTTTTATTCCATAAATTTATCTTTTCATGTGGCGGTAACTCTGGCACTTAAGCACTCGCTGTTTGTCTGCAGGTTTTCAGGCATGGCATTACTGACGCAACTCCACAAAGGTGGTGGTTCTGCATGCATGAGTTACAGAGTACAGCTAAAACTGAAGCAGAGCTCATTTCACAAATCACTAAATTTTTGTTGCCAATATTGTAATATAAAACAAATTCACTCCTCTAATATTAGCCACTAAATTGCATCTTAATTCCACAGAAGAAAAAACTATTAATACAGGTAAGCAAAGGTGTGCATGTGACTCTTCGTGTTTGAAAATACACTGCCTGTCAGATTTGTGTGTGTTTTTAGTAAGGTGTATTTCAAAGGGGAAGTCCTTTTCATTCTTCTTGACTATTGTACTATACTTTTTCTTTCTTAGTTTTTAGCTAAATAGATACCGTTCAAGAAAATTTACTAACACTGGTTTTAGTTGAGTTTGTAGATGTTAATTCACCTAAAGGGCACCTGTACCCCAGACCCAAATTTTTCATATTTTAATTTTGCCATCCACATTGTCCATAAACTGCTGTATTTAAATAAGCCATGACTTTATCCACCATTTGTTCACCTTTCTTGATGCCCATCCTGTTAGGTTTGGGTGATGTCTTATAGTATATTAGGAATTTCTTTCCCTGACCATTTTTGTGTCCATTAAAGGACCAAATGATCAGGTGTCAATACTCGTGCTAACTTTATCTGACCTGGTCCATAAATTTGTCAAGTTGTTATGAATTTAGAGCCTGTTGGTGTGTATTTTTATTCACAGCTGGAAGAACAGCCAGGGTTGGAGTGTTAGAAACTGTAACAGTTCTAGGTGATGGAGTGGGTGCAGTAGTAGTCCTTGCAGCTAACTGTTTTACTTTTCAAAAAGTAGTTTAAGCACTGTTTGTAGCTGAAAAAGAAAGGGCTTATTGCAGCATGTTTTAAAAGGCAACAAATGATACAAACCATAGAATAACTTTTCCCCCCAGAGATCTGAAAGTAGCATTAGTTCTGAATTCTGCTACTGTAAGTGAATCAATCGGGTGGCCTTGAGGTGGGTTTTTCAGAAATACCCCTCCTCCGACTTAGTGCATTGTACGAATAAGAATTCTTATCTAAAGTTTAAAAATCATTCTGTTAAAACAGTTTCCTTGGGCCATTTTGAAGTATAGTTTAAGTACTACAGAGTTGTGAGCAGAACGTGTATCCCATGTACGTATATGTGTATGTATGTATATAGACTGTATCTGTGTGAGTAATTTTTTTTTTTTTTATTATTATTTGATGGTTTTAGTGGTGAGAAATTTTTCAGTGTGGTATTTTAGCTGATGGAGGCATTCCAAACAACAGAACTTAAGCAAACTTTAAAATGTGGAATGTAGATTTATTAGAGTTCAACGTTTACACGTATGACTGATATAGGTGGACTAGTAGCTTAGGAAGCTAGCAGAGGAAACATTTTTGAACAGTTCTAAATCTTAAATACTAAATAGAAGCTGTATAGGAAAGTAATTTCATCCCGTTACCATCAATTTTCTACTCCCTGCAGTTATGTCCCACCGGACTTGCCGTGACCCAGGAGTAGCGCTTCAAATTTACCAGCAGTGAACCTCAACTTCCACCATTCAACACACTTGATCAGCCTTTGCAAACCATTTCTTTAACTTGTTTCTCATCCTGCATTTCTCCACATAATTTTGTCATCACTGAAGAGGTTAATCCAGTTTTCAGTTTCCTTGGGTATGTCTGACACACAGTAAACAATAATGATGCTCGTCTAGTCTTTCCTGTCGGCTATCATTGTAGGACTGAGTTAGTGGGCTTGTGGAAACCCAGTTAGGCCATGTCTGCTTAGCACTCCCCTGACAGGGTAACTTAATTTCTTGTCATAAAACTGGATCTGGTATGACTGACTTTTTAGACATGAACCAATTTATAAATAAGAGTCTGGAAAAGGTAAGATATCTGCAGCTAGATTCCTTTCTCAAAGATCACATCAACTGTTAGGTCCAGTTCAGATTTTGGATAAAGCATAGGACTTTGTGACCTCTGTATTGCATGAGATTAGTTCACATATAATGCTGTATTTCATCTGTGGTCCTGAAATAATTTTTCTACCTTTCCAGTCAATCTGAGTGTGTGAACTCTGCTGTTTACTCGTCGTCTTAATACTGTGGATCACCTCAAAACTTCTGTCTAGAATCTTGAATTGTTCACTGTCATGGTTTCTTTCAGAATTTATTCAAAGGGAAGATTTATACTGCCTTTGTTACAATGATGACTCAGATTTATTTCCCTTTCCTCGGAATTCAGTGTCTGTTTTGAATTCCTTATCAGATGGTCTAGACACCGTTAGCAAACTTAAGCTCAGCACTTCAAAGGCTATATTGTTATGGCAGTTATCTCTAATCTCCAGGACCCAATTGCTTCAGTTTTAAATTCCTGTACAGTTTGTGGAGGTAACAAGGCAGACTTTTTAGTCAACTGTGCCTATTAGGGTAATCCTCCTGGAAATACTGACTCCCGAGCCTCAGGTGTCAGCAGTAAAGTCCTCTTGTTTCCTCCTTATGTTATTGGCTGTATTAAGCACCATTTTTTCTGCCATTTCTTCTCGCCTGGATTGCTGCATCTGTTTGTACCTAGCAGATTAAAACGGGTACAGTACTCTACATACTCATTACTAAATGGTGCTGCTTGTTACCATCACAGACAGTGCAGTAGTCTGAGTCTGTACTGCCCTTTGCTACAGTAACATGTCACTTATAAGCTTCTGATTCTGGTCTATCTGACCTTACCTGACATGAGATTTTTCCATCTGAGTGCTTCTGGTTCCATAGTACCCTTCTTATACAAATTTTTCCCTCCTCTTAGGCTGCTTGTAGTTTCAAGGGTGCAGCTCTGGAGGTGTTTTGCTTTTGAGGCCCTTAACTTTTAGAATCTAATCTGTTGTGGCATGCGGGCTACCCACAGTCAGTAGTTTCAAGAGGTTCCTGTTAGATGTAGTATTTAACTTCTGATTTTAACTAATCTGTCCCTTCCATCATTGGATTGTTTGAATTTGTTTGACTTGTCCCATTGTTTACTCTGTGTGTGTGTGTGTGTGTGTGTGTGTGTGTGTGTGTGTGTGTGTGTGTGTGTGTGTGTGTGTGTGTGTGTGTGTATATATATATATATATATATATGTATATATATATATATATATATATATATGTATCGTAGATAGTGTAATATATTTTTATATGATTGTACAGCTGTTAGATTTAAGCACTTTTAAGTATGAGTGAACGCATGGCGGCTTTTGACTTAAGGTAAGCACCCTGCCTTTCCCCAGGATTCTCTTCATGGCTTTCTTTGCCACTGCTTTTGGGCTAATTGACTTGTAGAGCCTCATTGTAAGGCTTACTGCTGCAGTTTAATCCATGTGGCTCTTTGCCCTGTTCTCCATTAGCTTCTCTCAGTTCAACAGCCAACTCTTTTGGCATAATAGAGTAGCATTGACTATCATCCAATGAACTGATTTCAAAAGCATATTGAGATGCTGTTGAACCTAGCATGGGGGAGTGGAGGGGGTGATGTGGCTATACAGGCTCACTTGTCTTTGGGGGAGGTTTCATGCATCTGAACTCACTCCCACTGTAATATTTTAGTGGAGAATAGGCATCCCACAGAAGTGCTGGCTTCAAGGAGAGTAGGCAGTTCTGAGGCATTAGTCAAATGAGTGAGTGACTTGCCCTCCATACTGGGCATGTATGGCATGTGTTAAAAGCCTTAGAGTCTTTTAAAAAAAAAAAAAAAAAAAAAAAACAGGTGAGTGATAGTTTTGTTGTCCACTGGAACAAATTCTCCATAGGGCTGTGTCTTCCCAGGGGATCATATGGGCTGCTTTAAGCAAACAGAGGGGAGGGTAGCCTGATGATTGTTGAGGCAGGGAGCAAGAAAAAAGTACTTTTGTAGAGCTCCGTACTAATGAAGTAAATGGGCCAGCTCTGACCATAACTCTCTTTTTTTCCTTTTAGGATTCTATTGTCCCATTTTGTCTTTGCGCAGTCACGCTCCTAGCTTGTGAGCCCTTTGTATGACCGTGTTTAATTTTCTTTGTAAGTCTGGGCTAAAAAGAGAGGTACTTGTAAACATCATGCCTACTACTGGATACATTTAATTTATGTAAGCCTTAGGTTGCTCGTTAACTGGAGATCATCCATAATGAGGCAGATTTCCTTTTCATGAAATCTCTGCTTCCACCAGCTGACTTGGAAGTGCTTTTCTAGTTAATCCAGTTGTTCTGCATCCCAGCTTGTCTTGACAGAGGGAACTTTTCATCCGAGTATAAATTTGCCATTCAGTTCTTTATGGCTATTCTTGCCTCCAGTTAGGTGTAATGCAGTGCCTATGGTGCTGCGGTACTGTTGGATCATGGCTTTTTCTTTGACATATTACAGTGACTTTGCTTCCCTAGTTTCTACTATTCATCAGACAACTTGTGGCCTTGATCCACATCCCACCAAGCTTTTTATCTCATGTCTGGTATTTCTGGGTTACATTGTATATTAGATTCTGTCCCTCCCCCTTGGATTTCTGTCCCTTTCCATACATGTCAGGGAAGCCTGTATTATCTCACTTCAGAGTAAGCCTTCTCTGGGCTGTGATGGACTCTGCAGACACAACCCAGTCTCCAGCCTTTTATCAGCAAGGTTTTACAGAAAAGTACTTTATATGCACCTTGCTTCTTACGTTAAGAACACAAGGTCTGTTTAGTTTCTGCATTTGATGTAGTGCTGAGACTCCTTCCACCAGGATTTTTTTATTGATTTTAAGTGCGGATTAAGACCAGAGGTGAGATTCTGTTTTGGTTCCCCAAGCTCATGGTGGAATTTGACACTGAAGAGTAGACTGTTTAATTGTTTAACCAACTACTGATGTAGCACAATAACTGCCCTCAAGTGGTTTTACTGTTCTCTCTCAGGATTTTAATAGAGGGTTGCTTTAGATATTAATTTTTCCATCTCTAAACTGTGTTGTACTAGAGGGTTCCATTATGGGCCTTGTTTACTCTGTCTGCTGCCATTGTTTCTCTTCAGAAGGAGAATAGAGGACTGCAGTAACACTACTATGCTGACACAATGCTATAGTGTGCTTTTCATCAGGAGTGTATCAGCTCTGAATTCCCTTACTGTAGACTTGAGTGCATCCCTCACTGGTGCTTAATCACCTCAAAAGTAAAACCTTAAAGACTTTTGTTTGGGGTGTCTGTTATAAGAGTTTCCAATAAGAGACAATTGGCATAATTGTTAAGATGTTCATGTTTCACTGTTGCAGTCATCACATTTGGGTTATCTGCCTGCAGGTAGCCCTCAGCTGGCCTGAATACCAGTCTTGAATTCCTGTGTCGGATGCTGTCTCTTCCATGTCGTCAGGGGTATAAAACATGCAGCCGACGCCATTACATCAGTCTTTCTTGCCATGCGTTGCCCGAAGCCGTTCGCAAGTGCCAGTTGGCAGACTCCTGAAATTTTCGTTTTCGAGTTTCAGAACCGAAGTCTTCAAAAAAAAAGATAAGTACCCCGTTGGGGATCTTTTTTCTTTCTCCAACCAATGGCAGTAAAAGTTAACAATTGTCTTAACCTGTGGAAAGCAAATACCTCATAAAGATTTTCATTCATACTGCATTACCTGCTTAGGCCCAGACCACGACGTCTCCCGCTGTCGGTTTTGTGCCTTGTTCAACCCCCGAACTATTCGTCATCAGGCTAGTTTTGCAGCAAATAATTTTGGTAGTAGGTATCAGTGCTCCGAAATGGCTTTGTTAAGCCATCCGACTACCGATCTTCCAAATAAACAGAGATAGACAGAGACAGACCGTCGAGGTCCAAAACTGCCGCCGACACTTCCGTTAAGCTAGTCACCAGTCCGTCAGTACTCAGGCGCTTTTGCAGCCCCTGATGCCCACTACTTCAGATTCGCAGGCCTCTACTGAGACCCATTTGGAGTCCGGTATACCGCAAGATGCTTCTTTGACTATGGAGCCTGCGGATGTCTCTACCTTGGATGGGTCCAGAGACGCTGTGCAGGCACCAGCTTCTGAGGGTGTATTCAGGCCTACAGACTTGCAGTTTAAACCAACGCCATCTTCATCCAGGCCTAAAACTCGCACCACATCTAGAAAACCGATGTGCAAACCGCATGCTCGGGCCCAAATGCCTAAAAAACAAATGCTTAGAATGACTGAAGACCTTATTACTTTAATTAGGGGAAGCCAGCCTTCCCCCTCTGAGACCTAGAACTGATTTTCCTTCTGATTCTTCTGATCAGGAATCTGATATTTCTGTTCCTTTTGATTACCAGGATTTGCCCTTATCTACCTATGAGGATTCTGATGCAACCCCTCCAGAAAAATTTTCTTTTGGTGAAACCTTGCACACTCTTAGGGAGCATTTCCACTGGGAAAGCCAGGATTACTCTGACTCCAAAAAGAGGTTTAGGGAATTCTTGCTCCTTCCTAGCGCAGGCCTTTAGCTATCCCTCCTGTTCTGGACATTGTAGATGATGCTTTCTTGGAATCTAGCCTTTCCCCAGACACTTTACCTCCAGCTCCTGGAAAACCTGACCGGTATTACAGAGTACCTGACTCTCTCAAGTTCCTCTTCAAGAATCCTACTGTGGATCCAGAGACCATTTCCCAAGGATCAAAAGGCATTAAGGCTACTGCTGCCAAAAATCCTACCCCTTCTGATAGAGATTCTAGAGCCTTAGACAGATGGGGTAAGAAGGTATACACTTCTGCAACTTAAAGTACCAGCAGCATATTATGGGACTACTTAAACAGAAAATGATGTTGATTCCTGACTGTGCTGAACACACATAATTACAGGATTTAATGCATTCTGCAGAACAAGTTGGTAAACATACTTTGCAATGTGGTTTTGACTCTTTAGAAGCATATTGCAGGGCTGCTGTCACTGGGTCTGTACTTAGAAGCATGCTTGGCTTAAGGAGCAAAACTTTCCACATCATGTTAAAGCTAAATTACTGGATGCTCCCTTAAACCAAGACCACCTGTTTGGCAACAAAGCAGAAGTCGTCCTCAAAAGGATGGAGGAAAAAGCTAAATCTATGCAACCTGTTAAAGATTTCCTACAAGTACAGCCTCCCAGATTTAGTAGACATTGGCCTTCAAAGAATTGGTCCTTTCCAGTCTCCTCCAGGCCCTCTCAGTCCAAACCCAGGAACAGCAGACCACCTAGGTTACAGTCTCAGACAGTGCACAGATCTAAGCAGTGGGGGGCTCCCACTTCCAATGCCTGGAGCAGTAAACCACCCCCTATGTTAAAATGGCACAATGACTTAACCTTAACCCTCCCAAGTCCTGCTCAACTGCCTGCCCCCTTAGGAGATGAGCTCGCCCTGCATGCAAAAAACTGGGAACTCATTACCCGGGACAAATGGGTTTTGAATATAGTTTCCCAAGGATACCGATTCCACTTCCTACCAACCCCAAACGGTTGGCAAGACTTACCCCCAAATCAGTGGGCAGAAGCCCAACAGCAGGTTCTCTCTATTCTAAGTATCAGGGCTATTCAGCCTGTCCCAGCAGAACAAAGGGGACAAGGTTTTTATTCAAGACTTTTCCTGGTACACAGAAAAGATAGCTCCTGGCATCCTATCCTGGACCTCTGTATTCTAAACACCTTTCTGGTAATCCCAAAATTCAAAATGCTAACACTTCAACAGCTTCTTCCTATGCTAGGCAAAGATGCCTGGTTGGCAACCTTAGACTTAAAGGAAGCTTACCTGCACATCCCAGTAAGGGAATATTGCAGGAAATACCTACGTTTCAGGGCAGGCTCCATGCACTATCAGTTCTCTGCACTTCCCTTTGGCTTATCTACTGTGCCCCAGGGTATTCACAAAGTGTCTAGCTCTAGCCGTTGCATTTTGCAGGCAGAGAAATATTCAGATATACCCATACATGGACGATTGTCTGATTCAGGCAGAAAGCCAAGACTTGCTATTGCATCTGGCATTTGTAAAGAAACTTCTAACCTCTCTGGGGTACACCATAAACGAAAAGAAATCTCACCTAGTATCCTGCCAACAAATTGTATTCCTGGGACCAAGCTTGAACACAACTTCCCAGATGGTTTTCCTCACTCTGGAGAAACAAGTTCATTTGACAACTTACTTCAAACTGTTGGCCACAAAACCCCAGCTATCTGCAAGTAAAATTCTGCAAGCCTTGGGGTTCATGGCCTGTTGCATTCTACTAATTCCATATGCAAGACTGCATATGAGGAAACTACAATGGTATCTAAAAAAGCCTATGGTGTCAACATCCTCAGGACCTGGAATCAATGATTCCTTGTATAAAGACAGAGTTCCTTTGGTGGGCAGAGGCCTGCTGCCACAACAAGGGGCTCCCTTTCACTCTACCCCCTGCCGCCCAAACCCTAACAGACGCACCAGACTATGCATGGGGGGTTCACTTGGCAGAGCAGTGCATTCAGGGCAAATGGAGCCCGAGACAGATGCACCTGCACATCAACCAAAAAGCAATGTTAGCTGTACAGAATTCCCTGGCAGCCTTCAAAGACCGCATTCTTCCAGGGCAACTATTGGTAAAGACAGAATACCGCAGTTATGTGGTACATAAATATGCAGGGGGAACCCACTTGTACCCTCTCTGCAAGACTAGCCATGGCTCTGTGGAACACAGCCTTGAGCAACCAAGTGCACCTACAAGCTCAATTCCTGCTAGGCAAGCTAAATTCACTGGCAGACTACTTAAGTAGAAATCTCATGGACCCACAAAATGGAAACTGTAGACCTGTTTGGCTCCCCTCAGAACTACCAATTGGACAAATTCTGCACAAGGACTCCACACAGTCAAGCTTGGAAAGTAGATGCCCTGTCCTTTACCTGGGAAAGCCTCTCTGTTTATGCCTTTCCCCCCTCTGCCTCTCCTCTCGAAGGTTCTACTAAATATCAAACAGGACAAGCCAAGGAGAATACTGATTGCACCAGACTGGCCACGCCAGCACTGGTGTGTACCCCCTCTTGCACAGTATGACACTGCTTGAACCATAGCACCTGCCTCAGACCCCTTCCCTGCTGTCCCAGCAGGTGGGCCAGATTCTGCACCCTCAGCTTCAAACCATGAACCTTGCAGCTTGGCTAATTCCTTGAGCTCTCCAATAGCATCCCTCAGTAAGCAGGTGCTAGATGTCATTCTGGAGGCAAGGAGGCCTAGCACTGGAAAATACCTTGCTGAAAAGTGGAAAAGATACTGTTCCTGGAGCCAGGCTCTGGGGATGGGCACAGCGGTGCCCAGCTTACCTCATATTCTTAAGTACTTAACAGAAGTCAGTAAAAAGCACGATGAACCAGTAAAACACAGCTCACGACCAGAGCAATCACAAGGACCTGGAAACAGATATTGTTTTACAAAAGACTCCTTTATTGCACTTTGTATCCTCTTCAAATCCACAATTAAAAACAGCTTTACCAAAAACGAAAACAAGAAATATTGTCAAGCGGCTCTCCCAGGCTTTATCAAGACAACTATAAGTGGAAAAGCACTTCCTTTATATACCTTTTGCCTATTCCCCTGCTTCCTTAATTGGATTGCTGGACTTGATTACTTAATTAACTTTTATTATTTATGTTTATATTTTATTTCTGTTATTAACCACAACCAAATGATGTTGTTTTAAAAAATTCTAATAATTGGTGTTGATTAAAAACATTTAAAAACCTTGAAAATAAACTAACAAGCTAGTAAAAATAAATATAGAAATAACTATGGAATAACAATAAAAACCTGTTATAATTGCACTTTCTACCATCAACTTTAACAGCATTATGTGGCCCTTAGAATTAATAAATGTTTTATGGTATACCTTCCTTAAAAACAGTTTTTATTTGTTTATATGCAAACCAAATTAGATTGTTATGGAAGTATTCTTAAACTTGCTTGTGCTATACCTTAAAATATGTTTTTGTAAACATTATTTCTTAAGTCTGATAAAAAAGGAAAAAAATATATATGTATATATGTAAATACTTTTTTAAAAAACAAACATATTTTTAAAAAACTGTATAAAATCTGTATATAAAAATACTCTCTATATTATTGTGTCGCTTGAATAGAAAATTTCCTTTTACCTAAAAATGCTAAAGCTTCCTAAAAACCTATATATATGTATACAAATGCATTGATAGCTTCATATTTATACATTCTTGTATAATGCCAAATAATGAAATGTATAACAAAACATATAACCTTATTTACAACAATTTGGTGGAAAAACCATCTCTATAAAACTCTTGTTACTATAAATGTTGTGACTGCCATTTCATAGATGTTAAACAGTTGCAACCTACTTGTAAACCACATTCCATTATAATTTGGCTCTTCGCAACTTCAAGACACTATTAGTGCTTTTCCACTTATAGTTGTCTTGATAAAGCCTGGGAGAGCCCTTGACAATATTTCTTGTTTTCGTTTTTGGTAAAGCTGTTTTTAATTGTGGATTTGAAGAGGATACAAAGTGCAATAAAGGAGTCTTTTGTAAAACAATATCTGTTTCCAGGTCCTTGTGATTGCTCTGGTCGTGAGCTGTGTTTTACTTAACAGAAGTGTTCCACAAGGGCCCATCCTTCTCAGTTAAAATTCATGTCTCTGCCATTTCAGCTCATTATAATACTGAGCCACCCCTCTTCTCTCACTCTCTGCTAAAGCAATTCCTTAGAGGGACCCCCCCCCCCAGGAGAACCCTTACTCTAGCCTTGGGACCTTAACTTTGTATTGGAAAAGCTCACTCTCCCTCCATTTGAGCCAGCTGCAACAGCAGAGTTGAAATTCCTTTCTTGGAAAACAGCATTCCTTCTAGCCATCACTTCAGCAAGAAGAGTGTCTGAATTACAGGCCCTTATGGCAGTGGAGCCCTTCATTATCTTCCATGCGGACAGGGTTTCCCTCGGGACCAATCCTTCCTTTATGCCCAAGGTGGTGTCTAGTGTGGCCCTAAATCAGTCCATTCACTTGCCTACTTTCTTCCCTAATCCACAAAACAAAGGAGAACGAATACTGCACTCTCTGGAGGTGCACAGACAACTTAGATTTTATTTGGACAGGACTAAGCCTTTCAGAAAATCTGAACAGCTGCTAGTTGGCTTTGTTGCAGGGGCAGAGTAGAAGGCCATTTCAAAACAAACCATTTCCAAATGGATAGCCCATTGCATTCATTTCTGCTACAAGCACCATGGAAAACCTACCCCACAGGGGATAAGATCACATTCCACCAGGGCTGCATCTACCTCTGCAGCCTTTCTCAGAGGAGTCCCTGCCAGGGACATCCTAGAAGCTGCTACCTGGAACTCTGTACATACCTTCACCAAGCATTACCACATGCCTCTTTTTTCTAAATCCAGAGCTGGTTTTGCTTAATAGCTGGCCCTAATGCTCTCTAACTTCCTCCTCCCTTACTTAGCTTTGGGAATCAACCCACATGTGATGACGGCAACAGTGAAACACGAAGAACATAGTACAGTTGTGTACACTTACCATAAATGTAGATGTTGGTGTATTCACTGTTGCAGTCCTGGTTACCCTCCCTTCAGCCCCCTGACTTCTCTTGGCTCTACCTTTCCTTCTTGTTTGGTATGTTTAAGTTTTCTGGTGTATTTGCTTTTTGATGGATATGTACAATAACATATAGTTGCTTCCCATTGTGGGGGCACCTGACATCTGGGGCAAGAAAAACTGATGTAATGGAGTCTGCTGCATGTTTTATACCCCTGACGACCTGACATCATAGAAGGAGAGAGCATCCGACGCAGGAATCCAAGACACTGGTATTCAGGCCGGCTGAGGGCTACCTGCAGCCAGATAACCCAATTGTGATGACTGCAACAGTGAATACACTCTTAACATCTACATTTATGGTAAGTATACACAGCTGTACTTTACAAGGTTTCATGTCTGTAAACTTTACTGCTTGTGCAAAAGTCCGCTGCCAGTTTACCAACTAGTATGTAGTCTGTCACATTGTCTGTTCTGTGGAGCCTGCACTGACTGCTTGTTCAGTCTTGTATAATACCTATCCCTTCATGAGTTGGCAGCCAACCTAACTGTCTAAAAGGGTGTTGCTAACCTGCTGTTCCGCCAGTTCTTTCCACTGTGCCACCCAGAGACTCTCTTGGTGGTTCTGAGGGTATGTCTTGAAGTTTCTGGGATTTTTCTTTTCTGTTCAAGTTCCACAGCTTTGGAACCTTCTGCTAAGGTGGCTTCTGGATGACCGCACACTCCAGGGTTTTAAGGATCCCTTAAGCTACACTTATTTAACTCATTACTTTGAGTGCTGGCGAGTGTGAGTAAAATGTCTTGTTGCTTTCTACTTAGGATAATGATTACCTGCTGCGGAAAAAAGAAAATTAATTAGTGTCACTAAGCTGCAAATTGAACAAGTAAATCAACTTTTTCAGTTTAAGCCATTTTATTACAACAGCTGTGTATCATAGATTAAGATGTATATTGGTATTGTGTGCAGGCTGCTGCTGTTGCTCTGTAAGCATGGTTGAGACAAGGCAGACCACCAAAGTAGAGTGCAACAGATCATGGCATAAGCAGCACTGGAGGAGTGAACACATTAATTTAGCATTCTGATCAGTTTGCTTTTTATGTTACTTCTCATTATAGTTTCTTTTTACCATGTTTTCATTTTAACTGTACCATTAAGTTTATTCCATTATCTTTTTAGTCATTTGCTTGTTTGAGTATGTCTATTATGCTTGTTCATTTTGCGTTTTTACTGTTACTGCTTATAGATATGTAGTATAGTAATGAACATGAACTCATCCATGGAGATTTAGATGTAAGTGGACATCTGCCTTACTGACCTTTCTAGAGCTTTTAGACACCCCCAGAGCAGAGATGAACTATTCCCATTACTGAGGATGTTATGATACCTGGCATAAAACAGAGCAGCTTGTACCATCTTCAGTTCCTTTTTTGCCTAGAGAAGTGTGTATCCTTTCCAGGTAACTTAAACGTAACATTAGTCTTTCTAGTTTTTAAATCATTCTGATGCCAAGTATGCATTTCATTTTGAAGTTTGTTACAAATATAGCTGACATTTTAAGGTCTCTGATATCCTCAGTAAAGCTTACCGTTGTGTACCTGCAGAAGGCAAATTCCATCTTATGGCTGTTAAAGTTTGTGTTGCTTTTTGAAAAACACTTTTCTTATAAGCAGTGTGTTGACGGAAGATTGTGTTCCATTATGCCTGTGATCATTGAGCTTTCATGGAGCACACAAAGCTGTTGAAGATGAGACAGTGTGCATCTGCCTTTTCTCCTTTGAGTGCCAAGGAACAACCACAGAGCTATTTCTTTACCCCACAGTGATGGTTATCCAGGGAAACTGGCCTACTGGTGCAACACTACATGTCCAGGGTTAAATGTCTATGTAAAAGGTCTTCAGTTTTCTGACCTTGGAAATTGTCCTTTCTCTGTCTGTACAAGACGCAGTAATGTTGACCCTTGACATGTAAGATGCCTATTTGCAAATTGAACACAGGCAGTTTTATTTGCTTTCTAGGAGGGGAAGAATATTATCAGTTCCCCTTCCTCCCCATTTGGGCTTTCCATTTTGTCCATGGTGTTTACCATGGGGTTAGTACTGGTGTTATCCACATCAGAAAAAAAGGAGATCTACCTTTACCCCTTCTGAATAATTGTTTAATTCAGGACCACTGTCTGGAGTTAATGTACATATCCTTACAGGACACTGTTTGAGAATCCTGAGGTTTCCTTTCAGTCTACACTAATCCAACCTGACACCAGTATCTACTAAGACTTTCTTGAGTGGGGTGCTGAATACCAAAGTAAGCCGATTGTCCTATCCTCCGTTTGTTCCTTTTTAAAGTTAGTTCTTTAGCCAGAGGCTCAAAGAAGTCACTTGACAGCAAGGACTACCCTAAAGATACTATGCCCACATGTCTTTCTCAATTCTAATTGGCTTCTTGGCCAGGCTGCACATGAGGAAAATACTTCCTTGCTTCAGACACGCAAGAGACCAGCACCATCACCTCTGAAGGAAATTGTTCTTCTAATCCCTACAGTTAGAGGTCACTTACGTGGTGGTCTAAAGAGGCAGTCAATCCAGGAATTCTGTCTAATGTACTTGATAGTACCCAGATCATAACCACAGATGCCTCTGACACTGCATCCCCATGCAATGTCAGATGCCTCTGGCATTGCATGAGGAGGATTCACAAATGGACAACTGAAGGTGCAAGGAAAATGAAATACCACACAGCTAAGAAAGCACATACATTTAAAAGAACTGATTTGTCTTGATATTTCCATTTGCAAGTATTCAAAACCGTATGGTCTTCAGGCTCATTTAAAGTGGTAACATAACACTGTGATGTGTGGCACATCAGTAAGCAGGGAGAAATGCATTGTTACTCACTGTGCAGACTGGCTGCTGTGATTTCAAAGGAAATCACCCTCCGGTAATGTTTACACTTCCAAACCACTTGCATTGCTTCAGACCACAACTTTCTGGCAGATAGCAAGTTGTGGTCTAAAGCGCTGCAACTTGCTGGCAAGACTGCTTGTTCTCTTCCAGTTTGTGCAAGTTAACGATAAATATTTATGGTTCCAGGACTTTGAGTGGGGTGTCGTAAATATCTGACTACTTGGATTTTTACATAGTTTGAAAGTACAAGAAATGGACATATTTGCATCAAAAGAAAATTAGCTAAAAGATTTTGTGCTATAGATATGTGGGGGCTTGGGCAGTGAATGCTTTCTCCATTCCATGTACACACACTAAACTTTGTTGCTCCTTATCCTCTACTCCAGGCAGTGCTGCAAAAGGCACAAGGAGAAAAGCAATAATTCTGATAGCCTGTATCTGACAGAGATGGCCCTGGTTTTCCTGACTAGTCCAGATGAAAGGGACTCTTAACACTACTACTAAACATATGCAAACTCTTAAACTTTTGTACCCAGGCTTCCCTTTGCTGCATTAACTGCCTTGGATCATCAGTCTGGTCCCCTTCAGGTACCCTTTCTCAGACAAAACCTATGCAGTCTGTATACATAAAAATAGGGGTCTCTGCTTCACCCAGACTGAAAAGGTAACAAGTTGAATAATGCTGCATAGTTAATCACAGCCTTGTCCCTTTTAAAGACCACTTATTTGAGAATATGCTGTACAGGTTTGAGGGCAGAGGGCACATTATCAAGAAATCCTACCTGGCCAAATGTCTGCGTAATGATGTAGAATATACTGCCCACTAGAACCTATGTTTTATCGGACATTTAGTAGAGTTTTTCCTCATTGGCCATATTTTGAATCCACTAAAGTGCATTTTTCAGTTTTTGCAGCCTGTCCTCCACAAAGGTTTCTCAACAGTAGACTTCAGGCCATAAATATCCTGTCATACACTGATTGCTTAAAGACTCTGTCTTTGTATTCAGTCTGATACAGGCAACACTAGATCCAATAATCTGAACTTCGCTTGTGACATTACACGTGCTAGAGAGAGAGATGTGTACTCAAAGGATCCCTGAAATATGGAATAGGCTCCCCATCCATGTAAAACAAGAGTTCATCCTGGTGCACGGCTAGGCTTATAAGGGTCCCAGTGGTCATTAACCTGTTAACCTGTGAACCTATAAGCCCGTATGAACTACTTTATCCCATTCAACATCCAAGCATTTCTTTAGAGTGATATTCCCTACCATCTATGAAACCTATACCCATCCTTGTGATTTTGTTTATTCATTTAATTACCAGTTAAGCCCACTCTAAGTATCACTTTTCACAGGCTACTCTGGTGCAGTGTCTCATTAAGTGACTTGCTCAGAATTACCCGGTAAACAAATATTAGTGGAAGGAATCAAACCCTTCACCATGGGCTACAAGAAACTACTCTATACCAGATCGTATCCTAATTCCCTGTAATTTCTGCTAGGGATCGTAGCTTTAGTGACCATGTCAAACTTTCCTCCTTTTGAGCTAATCACCTTAGTTGCATTTGAATTTCTGTCCTGGAAAACTTCATTCTTAATGTTACCTATCTCAAAAGAGTATCCGAAGTTCAGACCCCAATGCACAAGGAGCCATATACAGGTGTTCATGTTTCACTGCTGCAGTCATTACATTTGGGTAATCTGCTGGCAGGTTGCCCTCAGTTGGCCTGAATTCCAAAGTCTTGGGTCCTGCGTCGGTTGCTGTCTTCTCTACCATGACGTCAGGTCGTCAGGGGTATATAACATGCAGCCGACACCATTTTCTTTAGTCTTTCTTGCCGCGCGGTGCCCGAAGTAGAAGCATTTCGCAAGTGCCGGTCAGCCAACTACTGAAATATTCGAGTTTGAGTTTCATAACCGAAGTCTTCACTAAAGCTAAGTACCCCGTTGGGGAAACTTTTTTTCTTGCTTTTTACCGATGTCAGAAAAAGTTAATTGTATTACTTGTGGGAAGCAAATACCTCATAAGGATTTCCATTTATACTGTATACCTTGCCTAGGCCCTGATCACAATGTGCCTGGCTATCGGTTTTGTGCTAGATTTAACCAACGCACTATTAAGCGTCAGTATATTTTTGCATCAACATATTTTGGAAACATATTTAACTACCCAGAGATGTCGGGGGTTGGGAGGGTGGCCTAATGGTTGGGTGTTTTTGTTTACAAACAGAAGGTACAGTGTTTGAATCTCACAAGGGATAACTGGCTAGGCTTAAAATGGCTCGCAAGGGCAGTTAGCTTAGTACTAACCTATGAACCTATGAACAATCAGACTACCGGAGTACATAAACGCAAAGAAAAGGACAGAGAAAGGCAGTCGAGATCCAAAACCGACAAAGCTTCTCCTAAGCCAGTCACTGGTATTCAGAGAGGCGCCTTCGCGGCCCCTGATACCTGCTACCTTTGAGTCGCAGGCCTCTACCGACACCCATGTGGAGTCCGGCATGCCGCAAGATACACAAGGTATTGGAACGACGGATGCATCTCCCTTGGATGGGCCCGGAGCCGCTGAGCAGGCACAGGCTTCTGAGGGTTTATTCAGACCTCAACATTTGTACATCAAACCGACAGCTGCAAAACCAAAGACAAAAGCAACTTCAAAAACTAAAAAAATGACGCATGAGCCACTTGCACAGGCCTCTATGCCTAAAAAACAGATGATCAAAATGGCTGAATATCTTATTACCTTGATCAGGGGTAGCCATCCCCCTCCAGATCAGAGGCCTAGGCAAGACACTGATTATGAATCTTCAGATCAGGTTTCTATTTCTTCTGATTCCTCTTCTGATCAGGAATTATCTATACCTCCCTATGAGGATTCTGATGCTGAGAAGTCTATTCCATCTGCATCTCCTCCTGAGGATTATTCATTTGGAGAAACCTTGCCTACTTTGAGGGAACATTTTCACTGGGAGAGTCAAGACTTCTCAGAATCAAAAAAGAGGCTGAGGGATTTCCTTCTTCTCCCTCAGCACAAGCCTTTAGCCATTCCCCCTGTTTTAGACATTGTGGATGATGTGTTTTCGGAGTCGAGCTTGACCCCTGACTCTCTACCTCAGGCTCCCAGTAAGCCTGACAGATATTATAGGGTCCCTGACTCACATAAATTCTTTAGAAACCCTGCTGCTGATCCTGAAACTATTTCACAGGGTCCAAAGGGAGTTAAGGCCTCAACAGCAAAAAAAATCCTACCCACTCTGACAGAGATTCAAGGGCACTGGACAGATGGGAGAAAAAAGGTTTATACATCTGCAACCTTGGCAGTCAGGGCCTTAAACTGTCAATTTCATATGCTTAAGTACCAACAACATGTTATGAGATTGCTGAAACAGAAAATTATGTTGATTTCAGAATGTGCAGAAAATAAAGAATTGCAGGAATTATTGCATGCAGCTGAACAAGTTGGAAAGCATACTTTGCAGTGTGGTTTTGATTCATTAGAGGCCTCCTGCAGGGCCACAGTTACTGGATCTGTGATTAGGAGGCATGCCTGGTTAAAGGAACAAAATTTGCTTGATCATGTTAAAGCTAAATTGCTAGATGCACCTTTACAGCATGATTCTCTGTTTGGTATTAAGGCAGAAGAAGTTTTAAAGAAAATGTAAGACAAAGCTAAGTCTATGCAAACTGTTAGACTTCTTACAAGTGCAGCCACCAAGATTCAGTAGGCACTGGCCTACAAAAAATTGGTTCTTTCCTGTGTCAGACAGAGCTCAAAGGGGCAAATCCAGACGTCTTAAGGGTTCCAGATACCAGGTGCAAGATTCATACAGGTCAAAGCAACGGGAAGCATCCACCTCCAAATCTGGAGGAGATAAAGTGCAGACCTACAGAAAGCAATCCCAATGACTTCCCTCTGCTTACACCAAGCACTTATCTTTTGGCAGCACCCATACGGGGAAAATTAGCACTTTTTGCTCAAAATTGGCAATTAATAACCCAGGACAAGTGGGTACTAAACATCTATCACAGGGATACAGATTCCATTTCCACACTCTGCCAATGGCAAATGGTTGGCCAGATCTGCCAAAAAATCAATGGGCAGAGGCACAGAAACAGGTTACGTGCCTCATGGATATGGGGGCCATTCAGACAGTACCAGAACAGGAAAAAGGACAAGGTTTTTACTTAGGACTGTTCTTGGTACCCAGAAAGGACCAGCCCTGGCGGCCAATACTGGATTTATCGATTCTGAACACATACCTGGACATTCCAAAATTCAAAATGCTGACTTTGCAACAGCCCCTGCCCATGCTGGGCAAGAATGCTTGGCTGGTGATTTTAGACCTAAAAGAGGCATACCTGCATGTCCCAATAAGACAGTCATGCAGAAGATACCTCAGATTCAAGACTGGCTTTATGCATTACCAATTCTCTGCCCTACCCTTTGGCTTATCTACTGTGCCCAGGGTCTTTACAAAGTGCCTGGCACCAGCAATTGCATTTTGCAGACAAAGAAGTACACAAATATATCCTTACTTGGACGACTGTCTCATTCAAGCAGGGAACAAGGACACTCTACTACGACACCTGGCATTTGTGAAAAGGCTTTTAAGATGCCTAGGGTACACAAACGAAAAGAAATCACAACTGGTACCCTCTCAAAAGATAACATTCCTGGGTGCAAGCTTGAATACAACTGCCCAGATGGCTTACCTCATGCCATACAAACAAAGGCAACTGACTACTTCAAACTGATGGCAACAAAAACCCAGTCTTCTGCGAGACAAATTCTGCAGGCTCTGGGCTTCATGGCATCCTGCATCCTAATTCCATATGCAAGATTGCATATGAGGAAACTTCAATGGTACCTCAAAAGTTTATGGAGTCAACATTCACAGAGTCTGGAAACAATG